>NC_138770.1:275970023-276077523 GCF_965119305.1 Pelophylax lessonae
GCATTTTTTGATTGACTGACATTATTATTTTTATGGACTTTTGTATTCACCACACAGGGTGTATGATACTGTTCTTGTATTGATATTCATTGCACAGGGTTTTAGGATATCTGTCTCATATATTTATATTTATATTTATATTTATATTTGTCCATTTATGGTTTTTGGTGATTCACCATATTTTATGCCAATCACAACCATTTTGCGCTGTTCTTTTGTATCGTCAACTATTTTCAGTTTCAGTTTTCTAGACAACTGCTTAGAGGATCCCATGGTGCTGATTGTTGGGGCAAGGTCAGATGAGTCTGGGCATTTAAAACCTTTGATATTGACATCACCTGGTCTTCCCAAAAGATGATTGAGAACAATCCATGACACTTGCAGGTCTTAGCCTTGCAAAGGGGGCAGTGCATGCTATAAATTCTGCAGGATGCCCAAACTTTTGCAGACACCATTTTTTTGTTTTCTGTAATTTTGAAAGTGTCAGTGATGGAAATGCAATCTAACTTTTGTTGACATATTATAGGAATGTCTAATCTGTAATTTGTTGCCTTTTGGAGATTTTTCCTTCTTTCCTTGGCTTCTTTATACACATCAATACAAATTTTTACCTGGGGTGCCCAAACTTTCGATCCCCGCTGTATATAGTAGCTGCTGGACATTTATTATTACTTCTTAGGATTTCATAGGCGCTGGGTGTGATTTTATGTTTTATATTTTCCCTAAAGTTGGATTATGTGTTTTACATAGTAAAAGCTGCCTGTGTCAGCAGCACACAGGAGGGCCAGATCATAGCTCTCACACAGAGCATCATGATCCAGGTCTCCAGCTCAGGGAACATGAGTATTGTTAATAGGATCCCTGAGCAGGGAGAGTGTCAGTCCTCTGGAGACCCAGACTGCTGCACTTTGTGTAAAAGCAGTCGTCGAGTGCTTCAGTGTACTGCTAACATGGGAAGCTTTTACTGTACAAAACACAAGAACTTAGCAAAAATAGAACATACCATTATTTTTACCTATTATACAGCCTTACTGTATAACAAGTTCTATATACAAGGTTTATACTTACCTCCTCTGTGCAATGGAATAGCACAAAGCAACCCCGGACCTCCTTTTCTCAGGCCTCCCGCCGGCACTCCTGGCTCCTCCCTTCTGGCAAGTGTCCCCATAAAAGGTCCTTTCTTTGGGGGCATTCATGTGGGCTCACTCCTGAGCCTTGTTTTCTGCATGTATTGCCACAGTCAGTAGAGCTTGGCCCTGCCCTCCTCACTGACTCGTCACTTGGCCAATGACTCACACTGCCTCAGCAAGTCCAGTGAAACCAGGAAGTGAGCAGAGAGAAAAGCTACAGAAATGCACAGTATTGGATTAAAAGAACGCATTAAGGTAAAAATGAACATAAGTAAGATCAATGGTATCCAGTGTTTAACATGCTGTTAAATGCAGATAAACCTCGCTTGCTGAATCTGCAGCCAGTTAATATAATAAAAGGTTAATAACAGAAAGAAACATTATGCTGATTATGGTGTTAAAAATATATTCATTAATGGTAGATATATCAAAAATGCAGATTTAAGGTAACAGATCACTTAAGGGGAATTATTTTTGTGAAGGTTTTACAAAACTTATCAAAACTGACATCAATGCTTAAAATAAAGCTTCATACTCACTTGACCATCTTTTGTTACTCCAGTGTGGGTAGCACTTTATCTTGTCTTTCTAGGTGGTTTGTATGGTTAGCTTGCATGGTCAACAGATCTCCCTCTCCCCTAATTCTGTCCAATAACGCAGCTAACCAGGAGATGAATAATTAATTACTTGTGAGTGACAGCACATTGGTCTTTGCCAGGGTTGTATAATAACAGCTCAATATAAAGAGTGGGCAGTGGCTAGAACTGTGCTGTAGTTTCTCCATAGAAAAGCCCACAAATAGGGCTTCAGACTGGGGTGGAGGTGACAGCCAGCACAAATAGAAATAAAGAATGTATGTAGCACTTGGTCCCCTGGGAGATTAAACAACAATTTGCAAGCTCTGGTGATATTTCTTCTTTAAGTACAAGAAAGGTTGAAGCTCTTTTTTCAAACCTAATCACTTGAAACACTTTTTTAAAACTTTAGAAATGTAAAATAAACCTTTCACAGAACAAACATATACAAGGGGATAAAAAAAAGTGATTTTTCTAGGTTGACCAACAGGAACTTAGAAATAGAAGGTTCATTTACAAAATACTCAGTAAAAATCAACCATAATATTTATTAAAAGAATTGAAAAAAAACACTATTGATAGCAATAAAATCATTGAAAGCACAAAATATGAAACAATTGTGTCCTAATCGAATCATAAATCTTCGTGTTTTGTGGGTATTTTGTTTCTTCAGGACTATAGGCATGTTTAAGACATGAATATGAGGAATAACTAATCTACAATAAGGACAGAAAATTGAATTATAAAACAAATAAACAAAATAATTAGCAGATGTCAAATAATTTCCAATAATACATTCCAATAGCAAACAGTGCACAAAAGGGAAAAAAGTTTAGGAAAGCTATCAAAACAACAACAAAAACATTCAGTTAATAACATGAACATAAATACACATACACCAAAATGTATCCAACATTCAACAGTGCATGGGAAGTCACCAATGCCATCCCAGGCTATGGGGAAGCATTGAGGGACCCGGCAGAGGAGAGGACCTGGTATTTAAAATACAAATATGTAATTAAAATAAAAATATGTATGTCCAAAAAAAAAGCTAGCTAGAAAAAAAGAGAGAAGGCAAACAGAAATCTCTGGTATTGAGATGTACTTCCTCTTGTCATCACAATATACTTGCAGGAATTGGCTGGAATGGCATTCTGTCTACATTGCACTATACAGAGCGTCACATGGTACAAAGCCACAGCTAAAACACAGAATATCAAGCGATCTGAAGACAACAGAGCAACATGGTACAGAGAGTAAACTGAAACATTAAACTGCATAAATTTAAATAGAACCACCATGTGATGTCACTTCTGCTCCAATGACTGAGTCCACTCAAACCAGAAGGAAGTAATACACCCACCATATTGAGGAATGGCAAAGATGTAATGCATTAAGCACGCTAACTCAATACAAACAGGACTTCCTATCTACTATTTTTGCACATAGGTCACTTTTTTGCACCTTGGCACTTTATTGATGTTTTTAATAGATTTTTTTTTTACATATCCCGTTGTTAAACACTGTCAGTATTGCTTTATCATTTATTATTCTTATTTTTGCACTATTTACACACCTACACAGGTTGAACTGGATGGACTGTTGTCTTTATTCAACCTCACCTACTATGTAACTATGCAACTATGTAATTTATTTGTTGCACTTCAGCACTTTACTTTTTCAGTTATATTGATTGGTGAGATATATTTATTTATCTTCCACTAATCTCCCATTGGCTTTCACCCTTTTCTGGGTCCAGGCATTGCCATTTACCTCCCTTCTTCTTTAACAATATGCTAGCCATCAAATAAAATAAAGAATGCTCAATCTCCCCCTATAAGTAGTCCCTGGGCTTCCCAAGCACTGCCTCCAGACCACAAAGGAAAGACCGTTTAAGAACATTTGACTCCTTTCCCTAAACTATTTTTCGGTGTGTGTATTTTATGTGTATCCATGTGTAATGAACTTTAATGGCATCCCAGTCCCAGGTTGTAGGGTTCAATATTGAGTTGGCCCACACTTAACAACTTCAACTCTTCTGGGAATGTTTAGGATTGTGTCTATGGTAACGTTTGACCATTCTTCCAGAAATGCATTCATGAGGTCAGGCACTGATGTGGACGAGAAGACCTGGCTAGCAGTCTCCAATCTAATTCATCCCAAAGGTGTTCTATCAGGTTGAGGTCAGGACCCTGTGTATGCCAGTCAAGTTCCACTACCCCAAATTTGCTCATCCATGTCATTATGAACCTTGTTGTGCACTGGTCCAAATCATTTGGTGGAGGGGGGATTATTGTGTGGGCTGTTTTATCAGGGGTTGGGCTTTGCCCCTTAGTTGCGGTGAAGGGAAGGCATCTTAAGGCGTCAGCATACCAAGACATTTTGGACAATTTCATGCTCCTAGTTTTGTGGGAACAGTTTGTGGATGACCCTTTCCTGTTCCAACATAACTGAGCACCAGTGCACTAAGCAAGGTCCATAAAGACATGGATGAGTGAGTTTGGGGTGGAGGAACTTGACTGTCCTGACCTCAACCCGATAGAGCATCTTTTTCTTTTTTTTCTGACAGACAGCCTTCTTGTTCTTTCTTTTGTATATTGTTTATTATTGGAATGTATTATTGATACTATAAAAAGATCCTCCTAACAGATTGTAGAAAAATCCAGTAGCCCTAAAATGATGCAGTAATGGTGGCACCCTCCTACCACATCTTATCATATGCTCATATAGGCACAAGTATAAACAATAGGGCAAAAACTTGCACAGAAAATGAAAACTTGCAAAGAAAATTAAATTGTACAATAGTGCAATAGTGGTGGCACCCCCTACTACATATCATACATGTGTTAACATAAAATGCAGGGCATATTGACATAGGTTAAATTCAAGTCCATGTGATGAACAAATCACATAAACCAAGGAGTGTATAATATATTGACGAAAGTGCAGAAATGTATGGGTCACCAATCTCCACCTTCACAGTGTCTGGGGGAATAGCTGAAAAACACACTCACCAAAGGTAGTTGCTTAATTACTCTCGTAACCAAGCTAGAAATGCGAGAGTCATAGGACCACAGAATCACACTTCCATAGGTAAGATCCCAGTCATGTATTCTCCCCTGAGTAGAAGCCAGCTACCCCACTGTCCGTTGTCAATAAAGTAGGAACTTTCATGTAACTTTATTGACAATGGACAGTCTGACAACAGAGGGGTAGCTGGCTTCTACTCAGGGGAGAATACATGACTGGGATCTTACCTATGGAAGTGTGATTCTGTGGTCCTATGACTCTCGCATTTCTAGCTTGGTTACGAGAGTAATTAAGCAACTACTTTTGGTGAGTGTGTTTTTCAGCTCTTCCCCCAGACACGGTGAAGGTGGAGATTGGTGACCCATACATTTCTGCACTTTCGGCAATATATTATACACTCCTTGGATTATGTGATTTGTTCATCACATGGACTTGAATTTAACCTATGTCAATATGCCCTGCATTTTATGTTAACACATGTATGATATGTAGTAGGGGGTGCCACCACTATTGCACTATTGTACAATTTAATTTTCTTTGCAAGTTTTCATTTTCTGTGCAAGTTTTTGTCCTGTTGTTTATACTTGTGCCTATATGAGCATATGATAAGATGTGGTAGGAGGGTGCCACCATTACTGCATCATTTTAGCGCTACTGGATTTTTCTACAATCTGTTAGTAGGATCTTTTGATTTAGTTTTGGTTTATTTAAGTATCTGCTTACAATATCATTCTCCTAAGCGCTTGGGGATACTCATTTCTCCTATTGTTACAGGTGTGGTGGGTTTTTTGTTTCTTATTATTGATATTTTGTTAATTGTTTGTGTTTTTGTAACCTCACTTCCTAAATGAACACTACCTTTATTCTCGAAGAAGCAGAACTCTCACTAAACGCAACAGTTTAAGACATGACAGCTTCTAATCTAGGCTTCCAGTGTTTTTATTGTAGATTTAAATGTTTGTAATTAAAATATTATAGTTGATTTTATTGAACATTATATGAACTTTCTCTTTGCACTGCTCTGGTAGTCATCCCCTTTTTCTTCTTGCCTATATTTGGCTTAATGCAGAGACTCTTTGACCAATAGGAGTACTGGGAATCCAGGTAAGGCCAAGCTCAACTTTTACAGAAACAGTTAAAATGTATTTAGATATTTAGCTGCATACATTTTTAATCGTATCATATTTAATCATATTCTCAGTTTAATCTGCCCAGGTTTAGGCATGTAGGAGCAGGACAATTATAACCAGCCTAAATTAAAGCACTGTTAAAAAAACGGAATTTTTGTAAAATCTTACCTGTAAAATTCCTTTCTCTGAGTCCTCCGACAGTCGCCGCCTCTTCATATTCGTCACATATGGGGGTATTAGACTTTGCTCCGAAGGAGTAGCTAGGCAACAGAATATGTTAACATTAAAGCTTTTAACATATCCCACCCTCAAGGGGTGGTCCCCTCAGTCAATACCCTCCTACTTCCTGCAACCATATCTCAGTTTTAGTGGAATAGCAGTAGAGTATACAACCAAACCCCAAAAGAGGGGCGGGGGCGGGGACTCAGAGAAAGGAATTTTACAGGTAAGATTTTACAAAAATTCCGTTTTCTCTTACGTCCTCCGACAGTCGCCGCCTCTTCATATTCGTCACATATGGGGACGTCCCAAAGCAGTGCAAACATGAGAGGTGGGAAACGCATCCGCGCCGAAAGGCAACGCAGTCTCCGCATCAAAGAAAGGAACCTTACCAAAGGAAGGAAACCAGCTGGGCAATAGAAAAAAACAAGTGCTCAACAGGAGCAACAACCCAGGAAAAGACAAAAAAACCAGGGGATACAAAACTTATCCCAACAGCCAGAGGTCCCTAACAAGGGACCCTAGGGAACTGCCGCACTAAGAACCTTGCGGCCAAAGGAAGCATCCGCCGATGCCTGAACATCTACTTTGTAGAATCTTGTGAAAGTGTGTACGGTCGACCAGGTCGCCGCCTTACACACCTGGGCTACAGAAGCCCCATGACGACAGGCCCAAGACGTACTCAAAGATCTAGTAGAGTGCGCCTTCACAGGCACAGGGGGAACCTTCCCCTGCAAAGCATAGGCCTGTTCAATGGTCTGCCTGATCCATTTTGCGATGGTAGAGGCCGAAGCCGCCATGCCCTTCCGAGGACCCTCTGGAAGAACAAACAAGGAGTCCGTCTTTCGAAAAGACTCAGTCGATTTAAGGTAAACCCTTATCGCCCGAACAACATCCAGAGAATGCAATCTCACCTCCTTTGGATGTTTAGGCTTCGCGCACAGCGAAGGTAAGACAATATCCTCATTAAGATGGAATTCTGAAACTCGTTTCGGCAGAAAAGAAGGATTAGGTCGTAAGACCACCTTATCCAAATGAACAACCAGGTACGGAGACTTGCAGGACAAAGCTGCCATCTCCGACACTCTGCGAGCCAAAGTGATCGCCACCAAAAAGGCGACCTTTTTGGACAACATAGACAACGAGATCTCCCTGATCTGTTCAAAAGGAGCACGTTGCAACACAGACAGAACGAGATTCAAGTCCCAAGGGGGCAAAGGATCCCTCCTAGGAGGAACCAGATGCCGCACACCCTGAACAAAAGTGCAGACACCTGACCCTTTATCGTAGCCAGCGCCAAACGCTGATCAACACCCGTTTGAAGAAAAGACAGCACACGGGAAACCGAGTACGTGCGGGGTGAAAACCCCCTGGACTCACACCAGGCAAAATAGGCCTTCCAAGTACGGTAATAAACCTTCCCCAAGGAAGACTTCCTCGCGTTGATCAAAGTATGAACGACCTCTGGAGAGAGACCCCTCTCCTTCAGGACCTCGGTCTCAACAGCCAGGCCGTCAAAGCCAGCGACTGTAAAGCAGGATGGTATATCGGTCCTTGAGACAGTAGATCGTCTCGAAGAGGCAGACGCCACGGAGCGTCGACCGCCAGATTCACGAGGTCTGCGTACCAGGACCGGCGAGGCCAGTCCGGTGCCACAAGAATCACCGTGCTGCGTTCCGAGTGTAACCTGCGAAGGAACCTGGACAGCCACTGAATCGGTGGAAACGCGTACATCAGCCTGTACTGATGCCACGGGGCCACTAACGCGTCCGACGCGTCTGCCCGAGGGTCGCGCGTCCTTGCCACGAACCTTTTCACCTTGTTGTTGAGACGAGACGCGAACAGGTCCACATCTGGAAGACCCCACTTCGCGCACAACATCTGGAAGACAGCCGGGTGGAGAGACCATTCCCCCTGATCCAGGGTCTGGCGACTCAGATAGTCCGCCTGCCAATTCTCCACTCCCGGAATGTGAACCGCCGTTATCGCTGGGACATGGGTCTCGGCCCAAGACAGAATGTCGGCCACTTCTCGAGCCGCTCGGGCACTCCTGGTGCCCCCTTGGTAGTTGATGTAGGCCACCGCCGTGGCATTGTCCGTCTGCACCCGAACCGGGCAGCCCTGCAGCCGGTCCGTCCAGCGATGAAGACAGAGCTTTATCGCACGCAATTCCAGAATGTTGATCGGCAGGGAAGACTCCCCCTCCGACCAAGTTCCCTGGGCGGATAGAACGCCCAGAACACCACCCCAGCCCGACAGGCTGGCATCCGTGGTGATCACCGTCCACGAGACAGGACGAAACGACTTGCCCCCGGACACCATCGGGGACTGGAGCCACCACAGAAGGTTTCTTCTGGTGCGATGACTCAACGAGATTTGAAGATCCAGAGAT
This sequence comes from Pelophylax lessonae, assembly GCF_965119305.1. Classification (NCBI taxonomy): domain Eukaryota; kingdom Metazoa; phylum Chordata; class Amphibia; order Anura; family Ranidae; genus Pelophylax; species Pelophylax lessonae. The sequence goes on from NC_138770.1 coordinate 275,978,500, forward strand.
TGAGGTCGCCCGTCCCACCTGGACAGGATCTCCGCTTGGAGACCCCGCGTGTGAAACTGGGCGAAGGGAATCGCCTCGAAAGCCGAGACCATCAATCCCAGACATCTCATGCACGTCCGCAGAGACGAGTGCGGAACGTCCCTGAGGGACCTGACTTCCTCCTGAAGAGTTCTGAGTTTGTCTTCCGGCAGGAAGACCTTCGCCTGCACCGAGTCCAGAATCATTCCCAGGTAGGGAAGATGAACCGACGGACTCAGTGTCGACTTTGGAAAATTTATCGTCCAACCAAACTCCTGCAGAGTTTGCATCGTGACAGACAGGTCCTTCTCCAGACCCTGGCTGGTCGCAGACCGAACCAGAATGTCGTCCAGATACCCCAGGACAGAAATGCCCTGGGCCCTCAATAATGCCAGAACCGGTGCAAGCACCTTGGTGAAGACCCCCGGAGCCGAGGCGAGACCAAAAGGCAACGCCACGAACTGGTAGTGATCCTCCGCAATGGCAAATCGAAGGAACCTCTGGTGACCCTCGAAAATGGGGATGTGAAGATACGCATCCTTCAAATTGATGGAGGCCATGAATTCCCCCGGAACCAGGGCAGCCACCACCGACCGCAGGGATTCCATGCGGAACTTGCGAACCCGCACAGAGCGGTTCAGAGCCTTCAAGTCCAGAATTGGACGAACCTTGCCCTCCTTTCTGGGCACGGTGAACAGATTGGAATAAAACCCCCGAAATCTGTCCCGATGAGGCACCGGAACCACCACTCCCTGAGCCCTCAGGTCCCGCACCGCCAGGTGCAGGTCCCGCAAACGCTCTGGAGACAGTTGAAGATTTGAGGGAAAAAATCTGCTCTCCGGCCGAGAGAGAAACTCGATCTTGTAACCAGATCGGACGATCTCCTGAACCCACCTGTCCCGCACACGGGCCAACCAGGGTTGAAGAAAACCGAGCAAGCGTCCCCCCACCCCAAAACTGGGTGAGGGCGCCCCTTCAGGCCGAACTGTTATGGGCTGCAGATCCGGATTGGCCGGACTTCTGTTTCCCAGACCAGGGCTTCTTCTGAGAGCCTTGACCTTTGAACGGCTTGCCCTTGTAGTGCGGCCGAAAGGCACGAAAGGACCCCTGAGGGGGCCGAAAATTAGCATGCTTCTTCCCAGAAGCCCCCTTAGCCTTGGGGAAATGGGGCAAGAGAGTGCTCTTACCCCCGGTGATCCCCTTAATCAACACATCCAAGGACTCCCCAAAAAGGCGAGACCCATCATAAGGTAGATTGGCTAAGGTCTTACGCGAAGATTGGTCCACCGACCAACATTTTAACCAAACCAGGCGGCGAGACAACACCGCCACGCTGCAGCCAATGGAACCAGGTCCAGGTCCGCATCACACAGATACATGACACCCTAGTGGATTTGATCCACCATATCCAGGGTCGCCGGCGAGGCCGAGTCGGCCACTAGGATGCGCCTAAGCATCTGCGTCCAACTTGCGATCGCCTGGGCCCCATGAGAGAAGCAAACAGAGCTTTAAGCATAGAACCCGTAACAGAATAAGTATGACGGGCAAGAGACTCCAATCTCCTATCCGTGGCATCACGGAACACAGGGGAATCCTCTGCAGGAATCGCAGTGGCCTTGTTTAAAACCGCAATTGCGTGATCCACTGGGGGAGGTACACACCACCTTTCATCAGTGGAAGGCGAGAAAGGATAACGCAGCTTGAACCTACTTGGTACAGCAAAAGGTTTGCGCAGATTGCGCCATTGTTCCTTAACAGCGCGCTGAAAATCATCATTGCAGGGAAAAACCTGCGGTGTCCTGCGTTTTCTCTGCGTCCCATAAGCCGCCAAGGCAGCGGGGGGACACACTTCATCCTGCAAACGCAATGTTTGCTTTATGGAAGCAATCAATTCATCCATGATTGCAAGCTCTTCAGGCGAGCCAGGGGGAGAATTATCAACCCCCTCAACTTCAGCCTCCACTTCGGACCCCACTAGATCTAGGGAGGAGCGGGACCCCGATAAGGAGGCCCCCGCCATAACAACCCCATCACCTTCACCCTCAGAATCAGAGGAAAGAGCAATTCTGGGTCTTTTAGTAGATTGAGCAGCCACCAGCATCTGCACCTGAGCAGCAAGGCCAGCCACAATAGTGGCTAAATCCCCCCCTGGGGGGGAAACAGCGGTCCCCTGGCTTTCCACCAAGGCGGTAGGAAATTTGCCCTCCTGAGAATCCATTGCCCCTGTAATACCAGACAATAAAGGGTTAACTGCCCCTTTAAGCAAGCGCGGCAAGCGCAGCCCACCGCACCACACTCAAGCACAATGAGATCCCCACAGGGAATATGCAAACTGAACACAGGCAATGGATAGCAAGAACAGAAGGATAAAACCTGAGGAGACCCTCGCCGCTGCTGCTGCCTCGATCGGTGTTCCTGGAAAGAGGAAGTGATGCTGCCAGGGCGCTCTATGAAAGCCTATGGAGGCTACAAGAAAATGGCCGCCATGCATGTAAAACATGCGGCCGGAGCGAGTGTAGGCAAAATGGCGCCGTTTGGCGCCGAAACCGCCACTCCACAGTGTAGTAATGCACACATGTCATCCATGTATAAGAACACATGTCAGATCGCCGCAGCGATCGCTGTAAATGCCCAAACATGCCAAAAAAAAAACATGCCCCACAGCACACAGCTTTTCACACTGACCAGACTGACACACACAGTGTCACACAGCTCCCCCCCCCCCTTGCAGCCCACAGCATGCAGCCGAGAGATAGGGAGACAAGCAGTGTGAATAGAGGCAGGTTACACAGTCCCAGACTGACACCCCCCCAGACAGACAGGTCCCCACATAGATACACTTACCTCTTAATGGCGTGGGGGACCCGCACAGGCGAACAAGCCGCTGCACATGAGGCAGGGAGAGTCGCAATTCAAGACGCACAAAATGGGGGTTAAGAAACCGCACGGCGTCCAGTGAGGTAGCCACCTCACCAATCATCCCTGCACCGAACAGGGATGGGTCGTTCACTGTGCCAGGAGCGTTACCTGGCTGAACGCTCGATGGCAGGCTGGGAAGCCACTGATCCACGACCTGCGACCAGGGGGATCAGCCCGAGACCCAGCCCGCATGATCCTCTTCATCAGAAGAACTAACTAACGCTGACAAAAATAACAGCTAAGGAAAGGTAGAGAGAAAACTCAAACAAAATTTCAAAAAGAAGAAAGAGTCTGGGGCAGAAAGCCCCAGCACAGGAAAAGCCAGCCACTCCTGACAAGCTAGACATTAAAACTGAGATATGGTTGCAGGAAGTAGGAGGGTATTGACTGAGGGGACCACCCCTTGAGGGTGGGATATGTTAAAAGCTTTAATGTTAACATATTCTGTTGCCTAGCTACTCCTTCGGAGCAAAGTCTAATACCCCCATATGTGACGAATATGAAGAGGCGGCGACTGTCGGAGGACGTAAGAGAAAAGACATTTTGCAGAACATGATGAATCAACAAAGGTAATTAAATGAAGCTAATTAACAGCATAGCCAAAGAGTACACATTATTATCTACTTGTACTTAGTCCAATGACAGTTTATCTTGCATACATGTATACAAACTATATTTCAAAAGAGTATTTGTTATTATATCATTTTGAATTCCTGATTTAAATATTGTAAATAATAGGTAGGTAGAAAGTTCTGGTCACAATATTTTTCAGGATATTTAATGGTGCTCATTTATTGGTCAAAATATTGCACAAATAGAACAGTTTTCAAAAAAATCCAACCGTGTGCAGGATATAGCAAATAGCAATCATACTACTCTATCTATCTAGGGTGATCTCACTTCCAGGCAGCCCACCCCATGTCCCAGTGATGTCGGACCTCTTCCCAGCAGCCGAGGGCTGACAGATCTAGGCAGGGAGATCTGGAGACATTCTTTCCCGTGGACCCGCAGGATGGGCCACGAGTCTTTCAAGATGGCGCCGAAGGCCTCGCAGCACAACACAGCCCAGCTTCAGAAAATAGCTGCATCCCCGAGGCCCTCCCCAAGGTCGGTGAGTGACTCTGTGCCCCCAACCTATCCTGGCTTTAAGGCCTTACATGAGGGTGGCTCTGATGTGGCTGACCTCTTAGAGGATGGGGATATTAAGTGCTATATTTTGCCTCTCCCCACCTGGGAAGATTTGGAGCTATTCACTACCAGGGTGGAAAAAGCCTTCAAAGAGAACATAGCACAGCTCAAATCTGATATTACACAGTTGGGGACTAGATTGGAGACACTTGAAGATTTGATGAAGCACTACCAACCATATCTATGCTCCAGACAAGATGCCTCACACAGGATCAAAAAAACTCAGGCCTTGCTGTGCCAGCTAGATGATTTTGAGATTTGCAGCCGGAGGGCATCCGCAGCCTGCCAGAAGCTACAGCTCCTAGAGATATCATTCCTACTCTGGTGGGCTTATTTAGAGAAATACTGGAGCTCCCTAAAATGGCTCCCATCGAGATTGATCTGCTCATCGGTCACTTAAACATCCTTCTCAAGATGTGAACAATCCTAGAGATGTAATCTGTAAGCTACACAAATACACGCTCAAAGATCGCATTATGCAAAAGATGCTTGGGAAACCATACTTTGATTTTGATGGGGCACAACATTTCTTCTATTAAGAGATATTCAGGCATACTCACATGCAACGCTGGGCACTTACCATTGGGGTTTTCCATTTTACCTACAGGTAACTAAAGATGGCAGACAGGTACCCTCTCACCAAATCCTGATGTCCGTCTGTGAGGGCCCTAGGAACAGGTGATGCAGTCTTCTGGAGCGCTCTGCTGCTTCAGGGTATTCGGCCGACCTCCACTCTATTAGCGTTACTGGTAAGATGTCTGCACTGAGTCTGCGAGCGGGTTAGGCAACGTGCAGTAAGCTGCAATCTGCTGTCTCTCTTACTACACAAGAGATCGATGTGCACACGATGGGTCCCAGGAGCAAGAGGCCTCAAGTCTGTATAGCAGATACCTTTATTGTTCATCCCATGATCCTCAACAGTCCTCTTTGCTTGAGTAATCCAGCCACATTTTCATCACACTGTAAAAAACTATGGTTCCCACAATGCCACTCTTCCAGTCTCTGCAAAATGATGATCCCATCCTGAAACAAACGCTAGAGGGGCACAGAGACGATCCCAAGGAACAAAAGATAAGTCTGCATATTCAGAACATGGTAGTCTGGTCACACATTAAATGTCAGAAATTTGCCACTTAAAACTGGCAACCCAAGATCTAAGACCTGAATACCAGAGTGCCTTAAAGATAGAAGAAATTGTTCATTAATCCTTTTCAACTTTCGTTTTTTCTGATACAGGGATGGAGACGTTGGGCATTACCTGCTGGTGTCTCACTTAAAGTCACACATAGCCTACATTATTTATGTAACCAGGGATGGAGGCGCCTTGCCTACAGGCTGATGCTTCATTTAAAGTCCCATCGTGCGATTTTCGTGCGTTTTTGGTGGATGCTCCTGATTTGACCCCAGTTTTTTCATATACAGGGATGGAGACCAATAGCATGACCTGCTTGTCTCATGTAAAGTCCCAAATATTTTATGAAATTAGGGATGGAGGCACTGTACTTTACAGGCCAATGCCTCATATAAAGTCCCAATCTCTGTTTTACACTGCATCTGCCAAGGGGATGGAGGTGTATGCTTCTCAGCTGGTCCTTTCCAGTTTGTACCATCGCTACAACATTGCTATTAGAGTTTTGATATACTAGACCAATCATGGATGGGGGTGGGTTGGGGGAGGTTTGGGCTGCTCCCTCCCACCTGTCTCCCATCCATCCATTAGCAGCCATGTGCTTCCATTGTGGAGACACTCGATTTAGAAAGTGTTAGGACTGCAGGTAACACAGGGTGCCATGTAGTGGCCCTGCAGCTTACACATGCGTTTGCAAATTCGTGTCAAATAAACCCCTGTTCTTTATTTATATCATGAGACAGGTCTACTTGGTTGGTGGCAGACTGGAGGGTGAGTACATCAGACTGAGGGCTGGCTGGCTTCCATACACCTCTTTTAATACTTTTCATCTTTCAGTTTTTCTAATACAGGAATGGGGATGCCGGGCATTACCTGCTGGTGTCTCACTTAAAGTCCTACATAGCCTACATTATTTATTTATTGTTCATTATTTTGTCTTGCCTGGCTTTACCAAACACTGAAATATCAGGTTTGAGTAGACTATTCTTTTAATATGCTTACCTTTCAATTCATTTTTCACTATGCCAGCACAGCAGCTTTCCAGCGTCACAATCCTCTCCAGCACAGTTAAGTTTGTCATAAAGACTGTATAACCAGTCATGTAGCAAACTGATATAAATGGCGATTTTCCATTATGTTAAACAGTATGATTCTGCTTCATTGTTCCAAGGTATGGTTCAGTTATCTTACTTGCCAGAGTTTATGCATTTCTATTCTGGATCAAACAAAAGCTGGATTATAACATATATAGAAAATCCTGGATACACACTACACAGTCTATCTGAACAAAGAAGTGGGCTTTAGTTTTATGGTACTGTTGTATCATCTGGTTGAAGAGTAGTTTCCTGTTCAGCTTGAAATTGGTGAATTTGGTTTCATTAACACAAACATATCTCTTAGACTCATTCATGCTGTAAAATAAATAAAGTTTATTGATACTTGACAAAGCTTCACTATTTATACTGACAAATTAAAATGTTGCTATAGAAACCTAGGTCTTATGGAAAAGCAAAAATTGTTTTCAAATGAGGACCTGTTAAATTCACAATAAACATAAATAAACAAATAAGAAAATCATGTATTGACTTTCCTTGTGAGGTGAGTGCCTTGTGTTCCAGAAATTGCACTTGCGTTGTTATGTGGCCAACTTACACTGATAACAAGCAATTAAGCTGCAAACTTGAAAATTACTTGTTAAACTATTGCTAGATTTGCCAGGCTTCACAAGTTTGTTGCACAATTGCAGCAAGTCCACATTGCATGACTCCAGATCAATTTTCTTTGCAAACATTCTGCAAGTCTGCTGCAAGTTCTGGTTCAGTAATGTTGTGCAATAGTCATCCCACCACAGGGGGTCACTGTAATTTGCAGAGCTCTTGCTGTAGACTCACCATTGCAACTTTGCTCTTGCTAGAGACTTGCCACGCAAATTTGCTACAAATCAACTCTGAAAACTCTGAAAGTGTATAACTTGCCAGTGAAAATGTGCAGCAAGTTAACAAGACTTACAATTCAACACTGCCACACATTTTTGGCAAGTTATCTTTGCTATCTGGGTACTTGCTTGGAGTAGTTATGCTGTTCTTCGTAGCCTATAGCCTTCAGAATCCTAGTCTATAGCCCTCACCGGTATGTCCAAATGCTGGACTTTAAGACTGGGAATGCTTTACTGGTGCATGCTGCCTTGTAAACTTGCCTTATGTCCAATGAGGCCATCTATTTTAGGAATGAGTGGGAAGCTGGAAGGAACATGCATGTTTCAGGATGACAAAGAAGTACTTGAGAGCAATGGCTAGAAACTGAAGGCACCTAAGCTTTATACCTGAGCATTTTTAGGGTGACAGAGGCACTTCAACTCATGTTAAAATAAATATATCACAGGTTAAGTTTTCAAATGTAATTCTTTAACCCCCTCTGATAGCAGAAAAGCAGCTTTTACTGCAATACTCACTTTCTTCCCGGTGGTTTCTTACAGAGAAGCTATTTAGTAGCCACTGTCCACTTCTGGGTTGATCATGCCCATCACCACGCATGAGTGTGAGTGTGTGTTTGTATGTGGGTGGGTGTCTGTGTATGTGAGTGTGCCAAAATGCCTTTTAGGGGGTAATGCTGTGCTATGAATGAAAACGGATGGACTGCATCATTTGTAATATTATGCACTAGGCTGGATAACCTGTACTATGTATGTTACATACTTCTGACCCCTGCACTCTTTTCATTTGGATGTGCACTACTTTTTACCCTACACCATGTACATTACACACTTCTGACCCATGCACTCTATACATTATACACTTCTGACTCTGCACTCTGCTACTTGTTACATACTCCTGACCCTGCACTCTTCACATTACACAACTCTGAACCCTATGATCTGTGCATAACATATTCCTGACCCCTGCACACTGTATATAACACACTCCTGACCTCTCTACTCTTTATATAACACACTTCTGATCCCTGCACTCTGTATGTTACATACTTCTGACCCCTACACTCCAACATTATCTACAATCAGCACAAAGAGGCTAGCAGAGACAGTAAAAAAACAGCAGGAAGTTCCCACAATGTCAATGCACACTTCCAGGTCCACATGAAAGCCAACTGGCAGACCAATGACACTGGGACAAGCAAAGTGGCAGCTGGAACATGTGCAGTGGAAGGGAGAGGAACACCATTTTCCATGTTTGCCCTGGGCACTGGATGACCTTTTCTCTGAATTGATTGGGGAAGTGCACTACATCAGTGCACCTAAATGACTGCCTAGAAGAGTCAGGAAAACTGTTGCCCTGCTAGCAGTTCTAGATGTATGGACTCAGAGCAGGTGAGCTGTAAGTACACAGTACATGATTCTACTAACCAAACGTGCACCCTGTTCAGAGACAGCAGGCCTAATTGTACTGGTCTGGGGAATTTTTACTGATAGCCAATAACATGATGCGAGTGGCTGTGTGTCACCATTGGCAGGTCCTGCCTTTTTAGGTCATGGCGCATGTTAACTATGCAGAAATCTGACCCTACCTACCAAACAAATGTAACGCTTATTAATTACATACATAGATACATAGGGTAATAACAAAAAAGTAAAAAAAAGTTTATAGACTAGTTAGTAATTGTCACTAGTAATCAGTGACATTATGTACATTAAAGTGTTACTAAACCCACAACAGTAAAATAAGCCTGTATATGAAGTGAAGCATGCTTTTTATACTCACTTTGGAACCTAAGGGGTTAATCCTCTGCATTGTGTAAAAAGGCTGTTTGATTGTGTCTCCTCTGATCCTCACCTTCTTCCATTGTCTCCAACTCATCACAGGATAATATAGAGAGTAGGGGACGAGCTGCACATGCTCAGTTTGATGTGTATAGCTAGATAGTTTTTTTTCTTGGGAAAGTGCTTGTGATCATCACAGGGACAATCAGCACTGTCCAGACAGAGGGTCAGGGGTCTTGCAGTCTTATAGGACAATCATAGCGGAATGAAAACTCTTCCTACAAGCTTTAACTAGACACTGATAGAAGTCACAATACTACTATAACTCCTGATGAGAAAAGGTATTTAGCAGTTTATATTTACTAAAACTATTGCAATTTTCATGTTCTGTGTACTGTGGGAGACCAGATATAGCGAATGCAGGGTCCTGGGTTTAGTAACACTTTAATACATTTTTTATCATTATGTGCTACAATAGAATCTAAATTGTTATTAGTAATAAAAAAATTAAAATGTTAAGTTTTTTTCTTACTGCTTGCTAGTAATGAATGTCTAATAAACATATTACAAACATATAAACATATAAACATCGTAATAAACATATTACAGATAAAATGACATCTTGATATGTATTACATTTAACATTCTGGTCACTGCAATACAGAAGTCAATGTTTTTAATTAATCCAGTCCAGGACACAATTTCAAGTAATGTTTGAAGAAGATAATCGGATTAAATGATTGCTAGAGGCATATGGGACTTCTATAGCTTCCTATGTAGCATAAAATACAAGCAGTTGATTGCAAGTGCAACATTCAGATTAATTTATATAGCTGATAATGGAAGTATGTTCTTTCCAGAACATGACTGGCCAAGGACTCCGTGCCAAGATCCTTGACAATTGCAAAATAGTAGAGTATCGTGAAAACAGTGCCGGTGGCAGCTGCAGTACTCAAGCTCTAATAGCATATGAGGAGTTAATGGCTTAATACTTCAAGTCAGTATGGAAAGTCCCTTGAAAAACATGGAAATTAGCATTTCCATTTCCAAATTTGTTATCAGTATCTACCATATGTTTAATGCACACAATGCATCCATGCACTGGTTATTAGTATTTCATAGTAGTGGGCTATGGCAACGACATGACAAATGCTAGTATAGAAACGGCCATGGGTACACATAATTGACTTTTCTATTGCATTGCTTGGCTTTTGATCATATTTCCCCACAGAAACAAATCTTTCCCGGAGCATTATCAGATCCAAGATACACACTGTACATAGCTGATTAGTGCTGGTTGTGTTTGCAAGCTATAAAAATGATTTATCCCTATAATCCTAAGAGAGGTGTTTTAGGTAAATTGTAATGAAGTTCAGAAGAAGCACTGTATGCCTCCAGCACTCTCATGTGTATATTCAAAGATGATATGCAAACATACAGACTGCAAATGTAGGAATAACCATTTTTAACAGTAGCATGAAAAATGTTTTTTAAAACACATAAAATACTTATTTGCAATTTATTCTGTTATACTGTATGTCTTTACCTTCCAACAGCCCTGGAATGAGCAGGAATATTCCTAATTTTTAGGTCAATCCTGCAGGCTCTAGGTTTGTCCCCCCGCACTTAGACCCCCATTGTCCATCATTGTAATTACAGGCAGCAGGACTTTGCATTGCAGACTTGCATGCTAAGTGGAGGTGCATCTGTCCACATAGCCCTGGCTTTGGAAATAGAAGTGAGCCAGTATCAAGAAAAAAGGCAGAAGGGGAGTTGCGGTATGATGATCTGTGCATTGACCCGCCTGAAAGCTAGTGTGAGTAAATGGGAGTGGCACCAAATGGCCATGCTGTACATTGTGTCTCCACTGCTTCTGGTGGTTGTTAGGGATGATCAAACTTTTGAAAAGTTTGGTTCGACCAGAACACCCGAACTTCCCAAAAGTTCGGCCCGGATTTCAGAACCCCATTGAAATCAATGGGACCCGAACTTCGGTAATCAAAAAACACCATTTTGAAGCCCTAAAACCCAATAAATGCCCCTAAAAAGTGCCTAGGGTTCTGGGTCATGCCCTACGGACTATTAATCACACAAAAAAAGTTCTTAAAAATTGTCATTTTTGATAGAGATAGAGATAGATAGAGAGCCAATTATTGAAAAAAAAAAAAATTAGATTTTTTGATTTTGACTTTGGATTTAGTGTCCGGGGGGGGGGGGGGGTCTAAAAAATTTACCTGTGAAGTTTCAGCTCTGTAGCATGTCCAGAACCATAAAAAAAAGATTGTTTGTATTATGTCACTTATAGAACAGGGATATTGCTCCGCTATTTTCACACCTTGCCGGTTTAGTATCAAGCGTTTTTTTGGGCATTTTTTGGGGGTTATTGGAGGCAGGCAAAACATCAGAACTTCTGTGTAGGAGTAAATATACACACATACTTATATGTATATATTCCCATACACATATATAGGTGTGAAAGTAGCAGAACACTATACTTGCGCTAATTAAATAATTAACACCAATATGGCTCCGCTCCTATCACACCTATATATGTGTAAGTGTAAAATACATATAAGTGTGTGTGTATATATATATATACCCCTATACAGAAGTTCAGATGTTTTGCCTGCCTCCAAAGACCCCAAAAAAATGCCCAAAAAAATGCCTGCTGCAAAAACACACCTGGGCGTTTTTTTTTGGCGCTGGTGTTTTTTTGGGCATTTTTTTAGGTTCTTTGGAGGCAGGCAAAACATCTGAACTTCTGTATAGGGGAATATATATATACACACACACTTATATGTTTTTTTACACTTACACATATATAGGTGTGATAGGAGCGGAGCCATATTGGTGTTAATTATTTAATTAGCGCAAGTATAGTGTTCTGCTCCTTTTACACCTATATATGTGCAGGTGTATATATACATACATGGGTGTGTATATATACCCCCTATACACATGTTCAGATGTCATGCCTGACTCCAAACATGTCCTCAAAAAATCCCTATAAACGCCTGCAGCCAAAAAGCAGGCTGACAGGCGAGAAGCCATATCAGTGCTCTGAATGTGACCTAAGAGAAACAATCTTTTCTCTATAGCGGTCACCCTGATATGGAAGGGTTTGGTCACCCTGCCATAGCAGTCAGAGTCAGTTCACCCTACACTACATTACGGTCACCCTGGCATTTAACACTTTCCCTACAGAAACTAAATTTTTGCATCTAACTAAAGTAGAAAATAGCACCCTAACTACACTAGATATCCCTTTCCTCACACTAATAAATGCTAAATGACACTTTTGAAGCAAAATTAACAGAACTGCTTCCACTCTCTTCCATGTCCCTGTATTACAATGCTAGGAATTTGCCGGGGCTATCTTATATACTGGGGGGCGTATTCACTAATGATTGGCCTAGGGACCCCCTAGTCACTCCAATCACATACCTAGCATTCTCCTGCCCCCTCAATTGGCTTTTACTAATGGTTCTGGTCCAATCACGGGCGTTTAAAGCCCATTTCCTGTCCCATTGCATTTTGGTCGGTTCTGGTTGCCGAATTCCGAACTTTTTCAGCAAAAAGTTATAAATTTGGCCGAACCTGGAACAGCCAATGTTCGGGTCGAACCGATGGTCGACCCGAACCGTTCGATCATCCCTAGTGGTTGTACAGCCTCAAGAATTTTTCTCCTGTATGCATTCTATGCATTAAGGTAAAAAAACTGTCTTTTGTGTGATGTGTAATTTTCTTATTTCACAATGACTACTACAGATTTTCCACCTTTGTGTATGGTAATGTATGCCAAAGACACGTGTCAGTATGTCTATGTGATGTGTCACTGCCATCTTAAAGTGAAAAGTGCAGAAAATAGTTTTCTTGCATGGACTTTCCTTTCTTATAAATATAAAAGCTTATGGCCAGGAATGTTGTGGGTAGGCCTCTGCAAGGGGTTGGGTAGGCATCTGGCAAGAATAAGTAGGGCAAGAGCTTAGGCTATTTGGTGCCAACAGTTGGTCAATCAGAAGCCCCTTTACAATACTACCTAAAATTAGTTAGTCAGGTTATCACTATAATACTACATTTTAGGGTGAAGCAAAGGTTAGTAAGATATAAAAAAACTAATGAACTACAGGTGCTGGTGTTTCCTACACTTTCAACATCCTCCCCTTCACCATATTACATCATTGGCCTTGGGAATTTTTCTTGGCCTCTCTCTGCTCCTGGGGTTTGCTTAGTAAATGTAGCATGGTAAAAAAACAAACATCATGAGTTACGCTCAATATCTTTACACAGCCCAAAACATTTTGTTATCTACCAAACTCTGCAGTCAACCTTAACTTTTTTAACTAAAAGGGATGTATAGTGGTTTTATTTATTGTCTTCCTTTATTATAGTGAGGGCTAAAAAAATATAAAAGTTATTTGATTTTATTCAGATAAATAGGAAATATTGCATCAGCCTATATATAAAGTATTCTAATATCCAAACCAACCAGACACCACCAGTGTTGGACATCAGTGGTCTGGGAGCAAATATTTTATTAAGGAATCTATTATTCTAGTGTAACTTGAAATATTTTAGGTTAACTAATTTAATATTAGTCTGTTTATGATTGTCCATTTAGGGTTCACCTGACTTCCTGGAATCTGGGGGAGCACCTGGGGTGAACACATTATAGCCCCTGGAAACCAAACTCAGTTTTCTTGATGTGTTTTTTTTTTTGTCTTCCTTTTTATTTTTATAGATGAATATCTATTTTGCTTCTTTATTACACCTGAACGCCAGGCAAACATCTATATACACAAATTACATACATGTTCTGGAACTAATTTACTAGTTTTATTTATGTCCGTTCAGTCTTAAGATTTACACTAGGAATGAGGTTCTGCTTTGCAGTCACCCTGGATTTTAGGCAAATCTCACAGTTTCAGTTTGGTAAAATTCAATTTCTTGATGAAAATCACACCTGAACCCATAATACACTGCATAGCCTTTCCCTTGGTCAGATGGGTCTCAGAAAGTCAATATCATAAGGAATTGACAGGCCAGCTCCCGTACTATAAAAGGATTGGCTTCTAGCAGCCATTTGTGTGTTTTAGAGCAATGTAGGGAGAGCTGACAAATCTGTGAAAGGACAGTTACAGTGCTATATTGTGCTATGCAGTGCTACACTGTTTACTACAGTATGGTGGGCTACATACCCTTGTGTAGGTATCAGGACAATATCCCCCCGGACAATATCCCCCCGGAAATATCCCCCCAGAAAACATCCCCCTGGACACAATCCCCCCTGAACAACATCCCCTGGATAATATCCCACCAGGACAACATCTCCCGGGCAATTTCCTCTGGGACAATATCCCCCAGAAAACATCCCCCTGGACATAGGGTTAGGGGGGGATAATATTGTCCAGGGAGGATATTGTCCGGGGGGATGTTGTCCAGGGGGGATATTGTCTAGGGGGATAATGTCCGGGGGATAATGTCCGGGGGGATATTGTCCTAGAATCCCTTGTGTAACCTGTTGAAGACCCAACAGTCCTTCTTAGAAATTTTGAGGATGTTTTGTGAAACAGGCAACAAAGCAAACCAGGGCAAATTTGATTATCCCTAATTTAAACATACATATCAGACAATAAGGATGATCGAACTTTTGAAAAGTTCGGTTCGACCAGAACACCCGAATTTTCCAAAAGTTCGGCCCGGATTTCAGAACCCCATTGAAATCAATGGGACCCGAACTTCGGTAATCAAAAAACACCATTTTGAAGCCCTAAAACCCAATAAATGCCCCTAAAAAGTGCCTAGGGTTCTGGGTCATGCCCCATTAACTATTAATCACACAAAAAAAGTTCTTAAAAATTGTCATTTTTGATAAAAAAGCCAATTATTGAAAAAATTAAAAAAAAGAGATTTTTGATTTTTACTTTGGATTTCAGATCTGGGGGGTCTAAAAAGTGTACATGTGAAGTTTCAGCTCTGTAGCATGTCCAGAACCATAAAAAAAAGATTGTTTGTATTAGAAAACTTTCTGACAGGGGGTTTGCTTCGCTGCTGTAACACCTTGCCGGTTTAATAGAAGGCATTTTTTTGGGATCTTTGCAGTCAGGAAAAACATCTGAACTTGTGTATAGTGGTACTGTTCACAAGTTCTGATGTTTTGCCTGCCTCCAAAAACCCCCAAAAAATGCCAGCAAAAACACACCTGGGCATTTTTTTTTTTGACGCTAGCGTTTTTTTGGCATTTTTTTGGGTTCTTTTGAGGCAGGCAAAACATCTGAACTTGTGTATAGTGGTACTGTGCACAAGTTCAGATATTTTTGCCTGCCTCCAAACCCCCCCAAAAAATGCCAGCAAAAACACACCTGGGCATTTTTTTTTGACGCTAGCGTTTTTTTGGCATTTTTTGGGTTCTTTTGAGGCAGGCAAAACATCTGAACTTGTGTATAGTGGTACTGTGCACAAGTTCAGATGTTTTGCCTGCCTCCAAAACCCCCCAAAAAATGCCAGCAAAAACACACCTGGGCATTTTTTTTTTGACGCTAGCGTTTTTTTGGCATTTTTTTGGGTTCTTTTCAGGCAGGCAAAACATCTGAACATGTGTATAGGGGGTATATATAGACATATATGTCTGAATATATACCCCTAGACATATATAGGTGTGATAGTAGCAGAAATATATTACTGTAAATGATTTCATTAGTGCAAGCATTTATTTCTGCTACTATCACACCTATATATGTCTAGGGGTATATATTCAGACATATATGTCTATGTATACCCCCCTATACACATGTTCAGATGTCATGTCTGACATCAAACATGTCCTCAAAAAAGCACTGGCAGTGGCAGCCCCTGCAGCATAAAAAATGCTTGGCTGGTGAGAAGCCATATGGGTGTGATGAAGCTATTCAGAGAAAAGATCATTTCTCTATAGCGGTCACCCTGCTATGGAAGGGTTTTGTCACCCTGCCATAGCAGTCACTGCCAGTTAACCCTACACTACACTACGGTCCCCTTACACCTTAACACTTTCCCTACAGAAACTAAATTTTTGAAGCTAACTAAAGTGTAAAGGAGCACTCTAACTACACTAGATATCCCTTTCCTCACACTAAAAATAGCTAAATGACACTTTTAAAGTAAAATTCACAGAACTGTTTTCACTCTCTTCCATGTCCAGTATAACAATGCTAGGAATATGGGGGGGGGGGGCGATCTTATATACTGGGGGGCGTATTCACTAATGATTGGTCTAGGGACCCCCTAGTCACTCCAATCACATTCCTAGCATTCTCCTGCCCCCCTCAATTGGCTTTTGCTAATGGTTCTGGTCCAATCACGGGCTTTTAAAGCCCATTTCCTGAAGCATTGCATTTTGGGCGGTTCTGGTTGCCGAATTCCGAACTTTTTTGGGCAAAAAGTTCTAAATTCGGCCGAACCTCGAACACCCAATGTTCGGGCCGAACCGATGGTGGACCCGAACCGTTCGATCATCCCTATCAGACAACACAAACAGATGAAATCACTTTATCAGTTACAGGTAGAAGAAGAGAAATGCTGAAATGTAAAAGCTGTGCCCAAAAAGGCAATCAGAGAAACAAGGACTGATCACCAGTATTTCTCACAGTTCCCTGCAGCAGATCTTTTTCCTCTTACTGACCTACCATGCCTTGTTCAGCACTTTGTTTCTGCTTCACTTTGTCATGTCAGAGCTATCTCCCTGATGGTTGGTGAACTGATGACTGGTGGGGTAATATTCAAGTAACAGCATGGAAGCAGCATGAAGCACAGATCCAGACAATAAATGAGGCAGGAACAAGGAAATCTTTGCACCACAATTTTCTTTCCAGTAACAGTGAGCAGCACATTATTGACATCACAAATTTATATGGTGAGACTAGCAGTCACAGGCAACAGTCCCTCTTATACAGCAGAAATACAGTCATGTAGGCACAGGAATGTCTAGATGCCTTAACGTGAGAGATAATGCCATGCTATTTTTTAATAGTAATTCAAGACAAAATGCCGCATTTTCAGGGTATTGCATAGGCACAATAGTAATCTAGATGTTCACTTTAAGACAGCAAATCAACACTTTTTGAGTTTGGGTTCACTTTAGGATATTCAGCAAACAAAAATAGAAAATGCCCTGGTATAACTAGTGATAATAAACACAGCTGCTGGCAACCAGTAGAAAGACAAACTAAATAAACATACAGTATGTATCATATATTATGCCACGCTAACATAGTGAAAATAGTTTGCTAAAACACAGGTCCATATCAAAATGAAATCTGGCAAAGGTAAAATAAATATATGAAACAGTTCAAATTTAATATGTGTCTTGAGGAAAACATCACTGATATAGTGTGGAGGTCGTGCTATTTAATACATGTAGTCACCACTAGGGATGATCGAACTTTTGAAAAGTTCGGTTCGGCCAGAACATCCGAACTTCCCGAAAGTTCGGCCCGGATTTCAGAACCCCATTGAAATCAATGGGACCCAAACTTCGGTAATCAAAAAACACAATTTTTAAGCCCTAAAACCCAATACATGCCCCTAAAAAGTGCCTAGGGTTCTGGGTCATGCCCCATTAACTATTAATCACACAAAAAAAAGTTCTTAAAAATTGTAATTTTTGATAAAAAAGCCGATTATTGAAAAAAAAAAGAGAGATTTTTTGATTTTGACTTTGGATTTAGTATCTGGGGCGTCTAAAAAGTGTACATGTGAAGTTTCAGCTCTGTAGCATGTCCAGAACCATGAAAAAAAAAGATCATTTTTCAGTAGAACAGGGATGTGGGACCCTCCTTTAACACCTATATGATCTTTTTTTCTGGTTCTGGACATGCTACAGAGCTGAAACTTCACAGGTACACATTTTAGACCCCCCAGACACAAAATCACACAAAAAAAAGTTCTTAAAATTGTCATTTTTGATAAAAAAGCCGATTATTGAAAAAAAAAAAGAGAGATTTTTTGATTTTTACTTTGGATTTAGTATCTGGGGGGTCTAAAAAGTGTACATGTGAAGTTTCAGCTCTGTAGCATGTCTAGAACCATAAAAAAAAGATTGTTTGTATTAGAAAACTTTCAGCACAGGAGTATGGCTTCGCTGCTGTAACACCTTGCCGGTTTAATAGAAGGCATTTTTTTGGATTCTTTGCAGTCAGGAAAAACATCTGAACTTGTGTATAGTGGTACTGTGCACAAGTTCTGATGTTTTGCCTGCCTCCAAAACCCCCCAAAAAATGCCAGCAAAAACACACCTGGGCATTTTTTTTTTTTGACGCTAGCGTTTTTTTGGCATTTTTTTGGGTTCTTTTGAGGCAGGCAAAACATCTGAACTTGTGTATAGTGGTATATATACACACATAATTATATGTATATAGACACCTAGCCATATATAGGTGTGATAGTAGCAGAAATATATTACTGTAAATGATTTCATTAGCGCAAGCCTTTATTTCTTCTACTATCACACCTATATATGTCTAGTGGTATATATACAGACATATATGTGTATATATACCCCCTATACACATGTTCAGATGTCATGTCTGACATCAAACATGTCCTCAAAAAAGCACTGGCAGTGGCAGCCCCTGCAGCATAAAAAATGCTTGGCTGGTGAGAAGCCATATTCCAGTTCCGAAGCAATTCAGAGAAATGATCATTTCTCTATAGTGGTCACCCTGCTATGGAAGGGTTTTGTCACCCTGCCATAGCAGTCACTGCCAGTTAACCCTACACTACACTACGGTCCCCTTACACTTAACACTTTCCCTACAGAAACTAAATTTTTGAAGCTAACTTAAGTGTAAAGGAGCACTCTATCTACACTAGATATCCCTTTCCTCACACTAATAAATAACTAAATGACACTTTTAAAGTAAAATTAACAGAACTGCTTCCACTCTCTTCCATGTCCAGTATAACAATGCTAGGAATATGGTGGGGGCGATCTTATATACTGGGGGGCGTATTCACTAATGATTGGTCTAGGGACCCCCTAGTCACTCCAATCACATTCCTAGCATTCTCCTGCCCCCCTCAATTGGCTTTTGCTAATGGTTCTGGTCCAATCACGGGCTTTTAAAGCCCATTTCCTGAAGCATTGCATTTTGGTCGGTTCTGGTTGCCGAATTCCGAACTTTTTTGGCAAAAAAATCTAAATTCAGCCGAACCTCGAACACCCAATGTTCGGGCCGAACCGATGGTCGACCCGAACCGTTCGATCATCCCTAGTCACCACGTAAGCCACCATCATGTGTAAGAATTGCACTCTTACCAGACTGAAATGACCCCACTACAGAGGCTGATTTGCCTGTTATAAACACTTACACCTGGAACATTCAGTTTACACCCATTGGTTACAAAATATCAGGCTGGCTTTCTCTACAAGATTAGTAGAGACAATGGTGACCACATATATAATCAAATATCCACATGTAATCAAATCAAGGTAAGCCACATAGTGTAAATCACCCTAAAAACTTTAATGCAAATACATGATACACATTCTACTCACATGATGCCCCAGATGATGTCCTATGGGATGAAACGCGTTGGGAAGAGCCTACGCACGCGACACTGCTACGCTTCTTTGGAGTTGTAACCTTTGCTGTACAGCTTGAAATTGTGTTTTGTTATGCGCTTAGACGGTTTTTATCGTGTGAGAAGAATGTGTATCATGTATTTACATTAAAGTTTTTAGTCAATTTACACTATGTGGCTTTCCCTGCTTTGATTACACGTGGATATTCAATTATATATATGGTCACCATTGTCTCTACTAATCTTGGAGAGAAATCCAGCCTGACATTTTGGAACCAATGGATTTGAACTAAATGTTCCCAGTGGAAGTGTTTATAACAGGCGAATCAGCCTCTGTAGTGGGGTCATTTCAGTCTGGTAAGAGTGCATTTCTTACAATGGTGGTGGCTTACGTGGTGAGTACATTTATGGAGTAGCAAGACCTCCACACAATATCAGTGGTGTTTTCCTCAAGACACGTATTGGAATTGGATTATTTCATATACCGTATTTTATTTACCTTTGCCAGATTTCATTTTTTTATGTACTTGTGTTTTTAGCAATTTATTTTCACTATGTTAGTGAGTATACAAAGTATAACCGCGCTAAGCACAAAGAAACGTGCAAAATGAATAATTTTTTTTCCAAATGACGAGTGTAATAAGCAGCAGCTGTAGTGGGAAACACTATAGACAAGAATGTAAAAGGAAAGCCGCGCTATATCTGAGATGTAGAAATAATCTAACTGACTGATAAATACAAGAACAAATAAACATATGAAACAAATAAATGTCCCAATGATTGACACAATTGTGCCCAATTGCAACGAAAAAAGTTCAAACAGCAACAGAAGAGGTCCAGTACAGGGTCCCGTGTACAAGAAATGAATCCACCACCATATATAGTGACTTCCTCCGCCGTTAGTGTGACATGCTTGAGATACGCTATGCGCTTACCAGAATATGTAAAAACATCAGCATCCAACTCAACATAAGGACATCATTGGATTAAGCGGATGTGGTGCTTCTCTCAGGATGGTCCACACAGTATGCAGAAACCCACGATAGTGAGGCAAAACACTTTAAGGAATACATAAATTTAATCTATCTACCCCTAGACTGCTAACTGAACATTGAAAGAACAGCAGAATGATGAGGTCACCCCACATATTTATTTGGCTTCTTCTTGTTTCTTTCAACACATATAGAGTACATGCACAACTGATTGGCTCCCAATATTATCTCCCATCTCTTTCCCAGCCTTAATGCTGCTGTAGAAGAGGCAAGAGGCCAATATTACACTAGAGGCAGTTAAAATACAGATTTAATAATGTATTGAATAAATGAATATAGGACCGCATTCATTTGTTTCTTCTATATCTGCTTAGAATTGGTTTTAAGACACCCTTGCAACTAGCTGAAGTTCATTGTATGACCAACATAATTTTGTAGCCAAGTTCTTGACTAAATAAAACATAGCCAAACATGTCTGAACCAAAGTACCTTTGGGAAATATATATATAAAACATCATACATAAGTAAGTAAGAACTATGAGAAGATACGTTTTCAGATTTTTTACAAACATCAAATTCACTAAAGATTAATCCTGCAAAGGAAAAAATGAAGTATATTAGCTTCCTAAAAGCACGGTTTTTGCGATTAGCATTTCAATGAATCACTAAACGCAAAAGAGAATTTCTTATGAGATGCACATTGCAAGAAGTCTAGATCAATAACATAATAATGTGTGAATACGACTGACTGAGCATGGAGTAAACAAACTTCTCCAGGTATCTGGGAGATCCAAGAAAATAAAAAAAAAACATGATATACGAAATGGTAATGTTTTCATTTACAGGTCCTTCCTAACAGATTCCTTACAAGCCTCTAAATCTACTAATCTATATAACAGAAATTAATGAGACCATATGAAGTGAGACTAAAGTAATGATATGTCAGTTTGCATTACCCTGTTAAAGGAATGATATACATAATCATGCAGGAACATTACACATGCAGGCAAGTCTAAAACTGCAGCCACGGCCTGAGGTTTCTGTTTAATAGATCTTCTTTGAAACAGATCTTTATCCTTCAATGAGTCACTGAACAATAAAAGACCAGAAAGTCATATTGATTAATTTCATCACCAGGGTTAAAGCATTCAATAGTTTAACACCACTCATCATTGTGAAAGATCCTATATGAGTCTGAATTTCCCCTACAGCTAATCAAAACTGTACGTGACTTGTATGGTTCAGTTGGTAAAGAAGCTACTCTGTTAAAATCAATGTGATGGAAATGTCTGATTTGTCAGTGTGTGAGCACACAGCTGGTAGTTTAAGAGCCATATATTGCATTATCATCTCCAGCTGCATGCTGGGTCGGTAATGTGCTACATTGTGCAGTACAGATTTTTGGATGGCTGGAAAGCGTAATTTGAATGGTACCCAAATAATTTGGTGCAGTATCAAATACAGTTATTCAGTTTTGCCTCAATTGCAAATCTTTTTATAGTAAACTGCACACCATAAGCTTGTTTGCATAATTATATTTTTACAGTGTGGCTTCATGTGGATGCGCTTATTGCTTTCTTCCAGAACCCCGGACCTCACTACAATATTACCACCCTCAACCACACCATTATCTTTGTGCACTTACTTAAATTCACATTTTGTAAAAGAATATGTGAAACATCAGTCTCGCAGAAAATGTAATAGTAATAGGCCTCTTGAACCTTGCCATCAAATCTCAAACAAAACTTTTGATTGGTTAGATGTTCCTGAACAGCAAACCAATTATCCCTTTCCCTTTAGGTGAAACTTCATTATCAATGACGAAGCAGAGGATCACATGAAGAGCCACCAATGGGAGATAAAAATGACATTTTATGCAAGACAGTTAGAGCTCAATCACTTGAAGGATTCTCAGTGGATCAGTCTTCAGAGGGTGGTTTACAGCTGTATCTTCTCCTTACCACCTGTTTTAACCCTAAAAAAAAGCCCATACCACCACACCGCAACTGTGTGCATTGCATACAGTTGCAGAACTTTTGCTCCATTTGAATGGGTCACTAAATGCAGTGGTGTATTTAGGTTTTGTGCTGCCCTAGGCCTGACTAAACTTGTTCACCCCTAATTGAAATATGACCCACCCTTTCCATCGGGCCAGTTGTATTAATTGTGGTCGGCGGCTTGCGGTCTGTCCGAATGTCCTCACCGGCCGGTATTATCATACCGGCAGGTAGCAGTGTGACCGCTTTATGGGGGCGCCAGACTGATTTGCCTCCTGGACTCTGCCCTTCCGGCACAATTCACCCCATAGGACTGGCACTATGCTAAAAGTGTAGCGCAAGCCGGCAAGGACCCTTTTTTCGTATGGGAGGCGGGAGGAGGCTGCTTTTGTTTTTCGTGCGGGGTGCCGCTTTATTGCTGCCCCCCTAAAAAGTGCTGCCCTAGGCCTGGGCCTTGTTGGCCTAGGCCAAGATACAGCACTAACTAAATGGCAGTATTGCCTGCAAACTATAGCAGCTGGGGCATATGTACAACATGAGTGAAGGTGTCATGGGTTGAAAACACAGAAGTATAAATGGGAAGAATGTAATGAGCATTGACACCCTTTCTGAACAAGGACCTTCATGGCAGGATTACTAGTTATTATTTTTTTGAAGAAAACGTCAGATTGCAAAATATAGAAGGAGAACTATAGGCAACACTTTTTTTTTCATTTTGAATAGAGTAAAGGAAGGTAATAACCTCCATCTTTTTTTTTTGCGCCATCTGTGTCCCATTGGAGAGATTTTTCTTCACTTTCTGTCCCATAGACAAATTAGAAAGTGATAAGAAATCCCTGCAAATTTAGGAATCCCCTAAATTAGCTTTAGAAGACAAATAGGTCTTCAGAACTATTTTTTTTTTGGACAACCCAAATTTCAATTTTTTTTTTTACTTTCACTTTTGATGATAATGGTAAACAGGGCAAATAGAGAGGGGACAGCGGTAGCAAGAAACACCTGACTGGGGTTCTAACCCCTCTCCACTATATCCAAAACGAAAAAAAAAATTGCCTTTAGGTATACTTTAAAAACAACTTTTGAAATTACTTTAACACCCAATCTTGTTTTTGTCCTCTCATTCTTTATGCTTCGCAGTCTCAGTCTGGGTCCTGTTCACAGAGGAATATTTCGCTTCTGCAAAACATGGTAATGATTCTTACTTTAACATACTGTACACAAATTATACAATGGACAAAAATGTCCCAATATATACTGACCAGTAACAGAAAACGGCTCAGCTATCATATTGCTTCTTACAGCTGTTACAGTTCTGCTATTTTTCCATTGAATCTACTGACTCACAAAGTCTTTCTGCTTACAGATTTAAAATCTCCCTAAAGACACCTTTTTCAAGAATGGATGATTTCCACAGTCTGGAGCTAGTCACCCCTAAAATAATTGACAGCACTTTAATTTCCTTGCACAGTAAGATATTTGGAAGACCTCTCAGAATCCTTTACACTTCCCATTGATTGCTTTGTGAAGTGTAAGGATATTGTTCCAAACCATGTTGCATCCGACATGCAACATGGTTTGTATAAATAGGTTTTTCAACATAATATATAGTACATTTATTTTGCTGCGTGGGATAAAGTAGTCAAAATAGATTGACCACCTATAGCGCTTGCTAAACACAAACAATATAGTGAAAAGGTATAAATACAAAAATATAATATATTGTGAAAATAAATGGGTGGTGATATATATAAACAATCAATCTGAATACAAGAGTATGTTAAATCATATAAAAAAGTTCATATAATGATGGCTTCCAAGAAAATTTTGTGATTTCCAAGTAATAAACAGTCCAAAAAATTGTATTGTGAAAATATATATATATATATATATAGATAAAGTGCCAGTGCTCCTTTTCTTCCTCCCAAGTGGCCCTTCACCGTGAAGAATAAGTAAATTGCAAACTCACCAGAAAACGTGGGTCCTATATGCCTTACGGCATTAAGACCAACCGTGCCTTGGAGACAATCTCCAGATATGGGTGCGTCCCTCCTGGCGAAAAGGATATCCCTCTGTAATACCACTTCCACTACCAGCCCTCTCCGAGGGGGTACGATCCCAAAGGGTTCAGATAGTACTGTGGTCCTCCTGATTCGGGTCACCTCAAGCCATAGGGTATAAAAGGAATAAAAACCCGGATAGTGCAGTACTGTATAAGTAGTGGATTTATTGCACACCCCCGGTCACTCCAAATACATGCAGTCCCAAATAATTCAGTATAAAAGTTAATGTGAAGTCAAATGTAATCAGGAAACATCAAAGCGTGATAAAAAAGTCCAAAAATTGTGCTAAAACGTGACTAAAATCCATAAGCATGCACAAAACGCCATCATACACGAGGGCTCCGAGTGTAGAGCGGTACTTCCGGCTTGCGTTCCACTAAGCCCGTATGACGTCACGACGTGCGTTCCACCTAACGCGTTTCGTCATTGGCTAGACGTCTTCAGAGGCACAGTTGGTCTTAATGCCGTAAGGCATATAGGACCCACGTTTTCTGGTGAGTTTGCAATTTACTTATTCTTCACGGTGAAGGGCCACTTGGGAGGAAGAAAAGGAGCACTGGCACTTTATCTATATATATATATTTTTTCACAATACAATTTTTTGGACTGTTTATTACTTGGAAATCACAAAATTTTCTTGGAAGCCATCATTATATGAACTTTTTTATAGGATTTAACATACTCTTGTATTCAGATTGATTGTTTATATATATCACCACCCATTTATTTTCACAATATATTATATTTTTGTATTTATACCTTTTCACTATATTGTTTGTGTTTAGCAAGCGCTATAGGTGGTCAATCTATTTTGACTACTTTATCCCACATTGGCACTAGCACTTTCTATAGCGGCTGCTATTTATTTATTTATTTATTCATCTAATACCAGATATATATTTCATTTAAATTGATACAATTCACCTCTTTACATAATTTTATAAATCTTTCTATATATTTATTTGTTTCAGGATATAATTTGGTCAAACACATTTATTTAGGTCCCCCACTGGCGCAGGTAATATACTTTGTATATATTTTTTTCTCATTTATTTTGCTGCGTTTTGCCAAAATTGACTTCACTTTTATTATGGTTTATGGTTTTTGGGGTATTTTATCAAACAGTGAAAAATGAGGCAGCAAAGTGAATTTAGGGACATAATCCTTTACTTTAGACTGGGTTCACACTTATGTGAATTGAATGCGGGTTTCCTCATGGCCAATTCGCATGACAGGAGACTGTGATAGGCTCTCAATGGAGGCGGTTCACATAGCTCTGGGGCGGCCACATTCCATATTGGAAAAGGGTCCTGTGCATCTTTGGCTCCATTTCAGGTCCAAATTCAGACACAAATTCAGACCTGATTCACACCTGAAATGGAGAACAGGGATGCACTGGACCCCCTGGTGTGAACCCAGCTTTAATCTAAGTGAAAGTATTGCTGTTATAATATTAATGTAGCAGATTTTCCAGGCATTGGGCCTGATGTGGGTCTGCCATGGTCACCGGTAACACCTTCAACCCATTTAAGCTGAATACCCAAGTGTGATATTTGAGTCAAAGATCAGTCTGGCATCTTTGGTTTGTTTTGTTTATTTTATATTGGGGATGGTAGAAGGGAATGAGTAGGATACTCCTTTGGCTCAACTAGGTACAAAATGGGACACTTGAAGAAAAATGCCTTTCAGCGCTGTCTTGATGCCGGCTAGGGGCCGACCAACGTTTGCTGGTGCTTCAAAAACACTGACTTGCTGTACTGTACTTGAAACTTGACTTCTGACACTCTGGTTAGCTCAAAAGTCCTTGACTGTACTGAGAACTGAATTCTGACACTCTGGGTAGCTCAAAAGTCCTGAACACTGCTCCCTCCAGTCCTTCCTGACTGAGGTAGCTTTTGTAAACTGCTTCTGCTGCTGCAACTCTCAACACTGTACACTGCACGCTGTACACTGAACACTTCAGGGCCCAACTGCTGGCACCCCCTCTACACTTCAGGGTCCACACATTGGCACCCCCTTTACACTTCAGGGTCCACACACTGGCACCCTCTTGTACACTTCAGGGCCCAAACTCTGGCACCCCCTTTACACTTCAGGGTAAACACTGGCACCCCCTTTACACTTGCTTCCTGCACTGTCCCCTCAGGCTAGCCACCTGGGACACCCAATTCCTCTGACAGGAGGAGAGACAGCCGCACTCTCCCACCTGGGACTCTGCTTCCCGCCAAAGACGCTGCGTCATGTGCTCCCCTCAAACTTATACCCACTCCCACAATGCTGTGCGCAGAATCTGCCTTTCTGGGGTAGATACAGGCCTGAGTGAACCATTGGCTGGGTTTCCTCCACTGCCCAATGAGAACCCTCTCATTAAGTACAGTGGGGAGACTCCCCAATCTCAACAGCCACACCTGGGAGACAAGACAGCCCAGCTTAAAATCATGGCCCTGCTGTTAAGCAGACAAGGCCCACTATACTTTACCTATTACCTACCTTGTAGGGTGCTACATCTATTATTAGGAACTTATCACACACTGAATGACGCTGGACTGTCTGGCTTTTGCTATTGCTTCACCCCTTAAAAAAAGGCAGTGAAGCAATAGAAAATTGTATGGCATACAAATAAGTTACATGCCAGCAGCTTGTTGAGTATTTAGAAATAATGACAGGCAGATTTTAAGGGTGAACTGCTAAGAGTTACAAGGTACTCCCTACCAATTGGGAGATAATATAACCTTTTTTTTCCTTTTATTTAAAAGCAACAAAAAAGTTAAAACCCTTTAAGAAAAGAGGAACTTCACCCAACTTCTGAAATAAAAAAATAAAAAAATTGGGGCTTGGCTCCTCGCACCAGATTCACATATCCTGCATTTGCCAGTGATCACGCGGCTCGTTCAGTCTTCCAGAACCCGCCCGAACTCCCTCTTCCACCAGGGAGACATACCCAAACGAAAAGACACCCATGAAAGTTGATGACCTATATGTTTCTGCTGGCCGTGAGGCACAGCCAAGATGGAGCCGTGGTTGACACATCTGCAACAGCACCCTTGGCTCTCACTCTCTTGCAGCCTGACATAGGGACACACTCCCACACAGGGGATCTCTCTCATTCCAGGGCTGGATCTCCACCGTCCCCTCCAGAGACTCTTGTGTCCAGCAGCCAGGCCAGTCAGCAGCTCTTTGCTCTGCCTCCTCCTCGCTCACTGGAGTGCTTGGCTGTTGACAGGGCAGGAGGGGCTGGGAGGCTGAGCCGCGTGCCAGTCCATGCATGTGGGTGGATCCTGACTCCATGGTCACGATGAAGCCCAAGCCTGAACCATCTCTGCGACATCAGAAGAGAGCGGACTTCCGCCCGCTTTCTGCTGAAAATGGGTCACAGGAGTGCACATCCATCTGCACTCCTGTGATCCACAGAAGTACAGCCAAAGGAGCTTTGGCAGTACTTGTCCTTTAAAAGCATTTAGTGTGCCAATTGAACAAGAAGGGGCATGGGGGTCTGTGCTTAGAGGGGGAAGACAGTCCTGTCAAGGATGGGGATTTGGGGGTGAAACTCTGCACCCTGTACCTAGCACCCACCTGAACTCTGCACCTAGCACCCACCTAAATTCTGCACCCTGCACCCAGCACCTACTTGAACTCTCCATTTAGCACCCTCCTGAACTCTGCACCCTTAACCTATCACCTACCTGAACTCTGCACCTAGCACCTATCTCAACTCTGCACCCAGCACCCACCTGAATTCTGTATCCTGCACCTAGCACCCATCTGAACTATGAACCCTGCACCTAGCACCCATCTGAACTCTGCACCTAGCACCCACCTGAACTCTGCACCTAGCACCCACCTGAACTCTGCACCCTGCATCTAGCACCTATCTAAACTCTACACCTAGCAGCCAGCTGAACTCCGCACCCTTCACCCAGCACCCACCTGAACTCTGCACCTGACACCCAGCTGAACTCTACACCTAGCACCCACCTGAACTCTGCACCCTTTACCTAGCACCCACCTGAACTCTGCACCTAGCATCAACCAGAACTCTGCACCCTGCACCTAGCATGCATCTGAACTCTGCACCTTGCACCCACCTGAACTTTGCACCCTTCACCTAGCACCCGCCTGAACTCTGCACCTAGCACCAACCTCAACTCTGTGTCCTACACCAGCACCCACCTGAATGCTGCACCTAGCACCCACCTGAACTCTGCACCTAGCACCCACCTGAACTCTGCACCCTGTACCTATCACCCACCAGAACCCTGCATTCTGTACATAGCACCCCCAAAACCCTGCACCCTGTATCAAGCACCCTCCTGAACCCTGCACTCTCCTGAACTCTGCACCCTCCTAGGCCCTGTACCTAGCAACCTCCAAAACCCTGCACCCTGTATCAAGCACCCTCCTGAACCCTGCACTGTCCTGAACTCTGCACCCTCCTGAACCCTGTACCCAGCACCCTCCAGGACCCTGCACTCTGCATGTAGCACCCTCCTGGTATTTAATGACCTCTACAAATAAAGTTTGGTTTACCATTTTATTTAGCCACAC
The DNA here is from genome assembly GCF_965119305.1 of Pelophylax lessonae. Classification (NCBI taxonomy): domain Eukaryota; kingdom Metazoa; phylum Chordata; class Amphibia; order Anura; family Ranidae; genus Pelophylax; species Pelophylax lessonae. The sequence goes on from NC_138770.1 coordinate 276,007,623, forward strand.
TCATAAAAGTCCCATGGGTAAATCTCTTTTTGATTTTTCGGAATATTGGGGACTAGGCATTGCTTCAGTCTGAGCATAGGTGGCCTCTTTTGGTCTTTACATATTTAATGCCCCTTTAGGACCCTCCCACACCCAGTTGCTGCGGCACCCCAAGCCCTCTACTCTGGGGAAAGGTGTGATGCGTGGTTGAGATCCTGCACCTTTTCTCTGAGAGAAATGCATTGGATGACACTGTCAAGAAGCACCGTGGCAGGCTTGGGAGGGAGCATGAGAGGCACACATTGTGTTAGCCTGCTCAGCGCCCTACTGCCTGTCTTGCTGCCACTCTGCAGTGGCAGGACAGAGCACTGGAGCAGGCTAGCCAGGGGGGTGACACTATGTTTTACTGCTCTAGGTGACACCAACCCTAGTGACGCCACTGACCGCACTCAACCTCTGGAACTTTTTACTCCGCTTTTTCTCGTCTTTGGTATTGGAAGTGCCAGTTGTACAGGAAGCGTTTTTTAGGCGTTCGTCCTGTTTTTTTGAGTCTTTTATTTTTTTTCATTTTGTATCATCAGTTCTTAAGTATTACCACCACTTGGCTGCCTTTAATTTTTCCTCATTGATACCTTTCGGCAACCTTTACTATCCCAGCATCTCAAGCGTTTCCTCTAAGAGAACCCTTCTCATCTCTCCCTTGGCGTGAATACCCGAGAATCTCACAGCACCCGTAGATTCTTCATTCTGAGCTCATACTACCATGCCCATCCAAATGTTTTCCCTCAATGTTAATGGGCTTAACCACCTGGCTAAGAGATCATTGTTATAGAATTTAGTGGCACAAATCCACTGTGATATCCTACACGTGCAGGAGACTCACTTTCATGCTACTTATCCACCTATCTGCACTAACAGGAGCTTTGCCAACATTTTCACTGCCAATGCTCCAGCTAAAAAGAGAGGCATTTTCGTTGCCATCAACAACTCCTTCTCCTTTCAACTTCAGAACTGCATCAAAGATCCTGAAGAGCGCTACCTTGTCATGGTATGGTCTATTAAGAACATACACCATTGTGACAGTATATGCCCCAAACGTCCACCAGCTACGTTTCATACACAAACTTCACAAGAAAGTCAGTGCAGCACAGCAAGGGTCAATTGTGTGGTGTGGGGATTTTAACATTACTCCTGATCCTCACATAGACTCTTCATCTCTCCCCAAAAAATATAAACCCACTTTGGGTCCTCTCTTATCAACTTTTCGGCTTTTTGACATATGTAAACGTCAGCATACAGAACAGTGCGATTGCATGTTCTTTTTCCCTTGTCATAGTTCCTACTCTCTTCATTGACCTTTTTATATTCTATCAACGGACCCTACAGAAAGTCTCGACTTCTACTATTCTTCCTAGTAGATGGTTGGATATGTGACCTCACTCCACTCTCCTTCCCCGATCTAAGGAGAACAGCAGGAGGGGCTGGGATTCCCCTCTGACATCAGCTGGCCAGCAGAGGGAGGTCACGTGAATTAAAAGAAGGTATTTAGGATTCATTAAAAAAAACTGACACACAGTACTTTAGCTCTTGCTAAAACAGAAAGGATACAAGTAATTTTATGTATTGTAGCAGAATAGTGGTAGGAGGAAAGGGGAGAGCAGGGAGGAGATAATCTCTCACTACACCGACTCAAAATGACAGGGGAGGGAGGGGGAAACTATGTACACACAGCGGGATGATGGAGGCACATAAACTGACCACGGTATCATGGATCAGCAGCCATGATTACCATAGTCAGTTCACATAGGAGGACACAGGGACAGGCAGGATAAACCAGGTATTTTAGATCAAAGAAAGGGACAATTTACACTGCAACAGCACTATGCTATTGATCATGCTTTAAAGGAACTGGAGCATTTTTTTTTTTTGGGTTACAACCGCTTTAGCATTGCTTGATCAAGAAGGTAGAACCTCACCTATTCTTCATCCTTTCTTATAATGAGGAATGTGTCAGATGTAGTAGATAAATAGAAGAGTTATTGCTGTCCTTATTGCTATATATTATTTTACATTTCTAGAGGTGCTTAGCCATTTTCACAAAACCCATTTGTAAAACTTAGCTGAAAATTTTGCCTGATGTCATTTTTCAAAAGAATGATTTTATCCATCCATGCCAATATATTAATGTTAATAAAATTTCCCTTATACTAAGCTTAATTAGATGCCAGACCAACAAAGGTCCAATACACTCTTGTGGGTAAATGCATGTTAAACACGTTGCATTATGAGATCTGTGCCGTTAAAATCAAGTGCACAAAAGCTGCAAGAAAAAAACACAGAAGAGAATAGAAATGTTCATTATAATATAGCAGCATCAGTTGTGCATTTTGTGTATGAATGGACATGCATTTTATTGCACTTACTGTGTAATTCAGTCATGTCAAAGGAGCTCTATTATTTTGGTTGCCCTAGTAAATAACATGTTGAAGGTGTTTAAATTAAAGGTATTTTTTGTTTAAAGCAGAAGACTTCTTCAAAGTCTTGAAGTGCTTTTTTAAGTTTATCGTTGGGTTATTTTATAGAGCAAGGAGTTCTAAAAAAGCTCTAAGTGCAATATCTCACAGCATTTAGAACTTAGGTGCTTTGGGTTGCTAAGCTTTTTTATGTTGTGTTTGGCACCGATTTATTCAACAAGACTAGAATTATTACAAGATCATGATCCACAAAACAACAGCCCTCAGTGATGGCAGTTAAAAAAATCTTTGATGATCCAAACAAAATTTCCTAGGATGATACCTTGTCATTTTTGTATGCCTGATGTATATGCAGCTGTACTTTAAAATCTGTACGCAGGCAGTGTTCTTTCCCAATGACCTTGCGAGACAATAATTTAAGCACATAAAAATCTATTAACACTCACTCAGATTTTATTTATCTTTCAAAAAATCAAGTAAAAAAAAAACAACCACCCAACCAAAATAAATGTCATGCTAAAAGCATCTCTTCATTTACATCAAACACATTTGCAAGATGTCTTTAGCTTGCAGGTCACCTACCAGGAATTCTAATTTAAATTTGTTTTTGACAAGTGGTTATAGATGGGACTGTAATGATAATGTGAAATGTGAAAGACAGAGAACAGGTCAATCACGCCAGCTGCTAATGTGTTTTGCAACACATTGGAAAAATGCAATTCAAGAGTCCCAAGGGTAATTGTCTGGCAATCACATGGGAGTCGTTCAATAAGCCCAGCATTCACTGCAAACTCAAAGCACAGATAAACACACTGAAAGGAGCAGTCTGATGCTTAATTTTCACTAGTGTGCAACAAGTGACCTAACATTTACTTCTAGAAATATGCCGTCTGTGTCATTTTAGGGTGTATGCAAAAATGCAATCCAAGATGACAACTAACAGCGTGCTAAATATTTTTGTTTCTATACGATATCAGCATATTACATACAGTATACACATGTGATAAGGAGAAAATCCTTGCTGAATGTGAACCTGCAATCTGCTCTATAATGCATATCAGATTTTTTTCAGTGGATTGTTCACAGTGTAAGAGAGTCCTCTGTTGTCAAATATGGCTTACTCCCATTTACATTTAGGACAAAAATGAGGGTCCTCTGCCCATAAATGAGTGAATAGACTGAGAGATGAGCACATCCTATACTGATCATACAACCTGTACATCATCGTGATTCATATAATAGGGATGAGGGTATGTGTCTAGTTTGAGTTGGCAGGGCATTCATCAAATCCACTGTAAAAGTCATAAAATTGTAAATTTAAATCTGTACCCCCCCTGAAGTCTAGGTGGAGTAAATCTTGAAAAATACTTTTGCCCATTTTCAAGGCTATTAGGCAAGGGATTATGAAAGGGTGTGGCACTGGCATTGGGGACAAGTATTAATGTCAAAAAGGAGAGGTTCCTCCTTTTAACGTGAGTTTTGGGGTGACATAGAATAGAAAAAAACCCCCACTCTTGAAATAACATGCTTTGAAGATGCCTTAAAGGCTTTGTGTGGTCTTCTGGAACTGTCAAAAGAGCACATTAACACCTCAAAACCACAACCCCATATTACGTAGACAACAATTTTTATCCTGAAATTAAAATTAGAGTGCATTATCACTCCCTAGACTAGCCTTTCCTCCAGTGCTTTGTTTTAGATGAACAAAAAATTGGCATCCCATTTGTACTGGGAAGAATTTTCCCATAATAATAATCCACATTCTTCATCCAGAGTTTATTCTTTGTGTATGAATACCATCTGAAGCTCTTCTCCTTCTCCAGCTTGTCTTACCAATATCCCTGGTGCCACCACTGTAGTCCAAAACTTTTTTTGCATCTGAAAGACTGTCCGTGTCAGTCTGCTGTATCCCATTGTAGCCTGTCCCCAGATAAAGGTTGGCAACTTGGTGTTGCTGTCTACGTCACGTCACGTTTTTCACAAAGTGCCAAAAAGCTTGTACCCAGGTTAATCAGGCGATACCAGATTACTCAGAAAGTCATAATCTCAGCTGGCAAGCATAGAGATGGAGTCTTTCAGCCCTGCACAATGACATTGCTGCTGTCTTGTATCTTCCATGTTTTGTTGGGAACATGCCTCTCCCAGCTCCTGCATCGATCCCTGGTGCAGAAGGCTCCTTATTTTAACTTCATTAACCTGTGCTTCGGTGATTTTAACAAATTTACTTACTGACCAGGAGCACCTGTATCTTTGCCTGTTTATTCCTGTTATCGACCTTTGCTACATTTAATGGATGCTTTGCCTGTCTGCTGCCCAACTTGAAATCTGCTGCCAGCACCTGCATCTAACTCCCCCAGAAGTGGCTTCCATCGTATTTCTCACATCACACACTCTCAGGGAGAGACAATACAGGTTTCATATACTGTATATACACTATATTACCAAAAGTATTGGGACACCTTGCTTTGTGCACTGGTTCAAATTATTTGGATGGGGGGGGATGGGATTATGGTGTGGGGTTGTTTTTCCAGGGGTCGGGTTTGGCCCCTTGGTTACAGTGAAGGAAACTCTTAAGATGTTAACATACCAAGACATTTGGACAATCTCATGTTCCCAATGTTCTGGGAACAGTTTTGGGATGGCCCTTTCCTGTTCCGACATGACTGTGCACCAGTGCACAAAGCAAGGTCCATAAAGACAAGGATGAGCGAGTTTGGGGTGGAGGAAGTTGACTGGCCTGCACAGAGACCTGACCTCAACCTGACAGAACACCTTTAGGAAGAATTAGAGCGCAGACTGCGAGCCAGGCCTTCTCTTCCTCATCAGTACCTCACAAATGCGCTTCTGGAAGAATGGTCAAACATTCCCATAGACACACTCCTAAACCTTAAAAACAATATTATACCAAGCGGCACATGTCCTCAACATGGAAAGTGCCTTGTTCCCCGATATATCGGAATCGGCCTCTGAGGTTACCAATATTGTCGATATTTTTGGAAAGTGCTTGTACCGGAGTGATGCCTGCAGCTAGAGGCATCACCCCGGTACCGGCGTCCATAGCCGATGGTCGGCTGTCTTGTAATGACAACCGATGTGGCTGAGAAGCCACTCAGCTGTCCCCCCCTCCCGTCGCCTTCCGCAGGTCGCCCGGGAGAACCAAGCAACCAGCCTGCAGGGCTGCCGAAGAGAAGACCTTTTAAAAGCGGCATTTGGCTCTGATTGGGTCTCCATGTAAAAACCCGGAAGTGATGTCATGACATCACTTCCGGGTACTTGGTGCCAAATTCAAAAAAATTACAGCATTAAAAACAGCCAAACTTGGAGTTTTGAATGCTTTTAAGTGCAGAGGAGGGGTTTGGGGTCTTTTAGACCCCAAGATCCCTCCACAAGAGTACCTGTCAAAAAAATATATATATATATATTTTTTTTAATGTACAAAAATATCGGCCAATACCAATATGCAATGACCAAAATATTGGTATCGGTATCGGCAATAAAAAAAAACGATATTGGTCGATCACTAATAAAAACCATACAGGGTAAAGAAAACCCTCAACCAAACCGCATGTGTCTATTCCTGGAAGACCTTGAAGATTTAGGTCCCCCAATGGTAGGGTTGCGCAGAAGGTTGGAAAAGAGTCCAACCTCAATATGTTTTGCGACGTGTCGCTTCTTCAGGAGCTTGTCAAACCATTCTACATAAAATAAATACACATGGTAAGTATAATACATAGTGCACATTATCAATGTAACAGGTGGTAATAGATTACCCATACAGTATACAGTATATATAATTCCCTAACGTGGTTTTATTGTCATGCTTCTAGTATGACAGAATGTACAATTTCTTTCTTTTTTGTTACCATTTGCTCAGGAATGTATGCATTACTTAACGCATTTAAATTATCTCTGGGATCATCTTGCAGGAGAAACTGGTACTTTCTGACCTTGCAGCATAAACAAGTCTTCCTTATTGCTGCTTATCTGACCTAACCCAGCCAATTAAGTAATTGCTTAAAGTTCACCTGTCAGCTGTACACTGTTGAGGAAACAGTTTTCTTTTTAAATGAAGGAGAATTCCACCTGATAATTAACTAGGTACCAGTGCCTCATTAATATTTTATAACCAAATGCTTCAGTGATGTGCCTTGTATCTTGTGCATTGATCATCTGCAGTTTTATGAAAAGACTGGAAAAATACACTTATGACAGTCAGGAATACAAATAGTCTAGCAGCCACATATGGGCAGATCCCCCAAATTTACTAAAACCTTTTTAGTAAGCTGAATTAACAGTCAATTCAATGAACATTTAAAGGATTGTTCCCTTATTTCTGAAGAATTGGCACTTACCTTTCCTCCTTTATATGCTGAAAAAGCTTTGAAGAAATAAGATGCCATTTCAATGCTTGCCAACTTAAAACCATTTAGGCTTAGGTGGACGTCATACGACGTCCTTAGGTTGAAGTGAAGATATCTGAATGATGCCTGCAGCTGCAGGCATCATTCAGATATTGTTTTTTTTCTGCTAGCGATTCATTCACATGTAAAGGCAATCATAGCAGCTGTTCAGCCACTTGATTGCTTTTACAGGTTGTGGGATGGGAATCCCCACCTCCCGCCGCACTCCAGTGCTTCTCCCGGCTCACCCGTGCAATCGGGGAGCTGGAGAATAAATTGGCCAGCAGTGGAGGTTTACCATAGAGCTGACTGTGGGCCAGATGGTCCCTGGCCACCTCTATGACCCCCGGAGGCCGCAAGCAACGTCATCCAGCACCAACATGTGCACTTGTGTCCTTTGCAATTCTTAAAATGGACACTTGAGATTTTTGGTTGTAGCTGACAGATGATTGTCCTGTGTATGGATGATAAACAATATGTGTTCTCATATTGAGTTGTAAAAATGTGTTTAATGTATTTGGATACGTGAAATGTGCACAGCATCTGTCATGCCCTGTTCCTAATACAAGGGATGTTTACATTCCTTGTAATAGGGAAAAAAAGTGATAAAAAAAATTAAACTGGGAAAGTGTAAAAATAAAAATAAAATAAACAATAAGATAAAAAAATTAAAGCTCCCTCATCCCTGCGTGCTTGCACGCAGAAGCGAACGCATATATAGGTCACACATGCATGTGTATGTTGGTGGTTCTGAGTAATTTTCTAGCAAAAAAAATGTTTTTTACATGTAGGAGAGGAGTTCCAGAATAGGCCTAGGCTTTTTGCCCGCTCTTGTAACAGATTCCACTGCCCCCCTCCACAGGTGCAAACTTAGATGGGATTAGACTCTCAGAACACCCTTTATTTGTTGACATCCAGCAGCAGAGTCTTCTCTCCCTGCACATTGTAGGCACATACAGTGGGTAGGAAAAGTATTCAGACCCCCTTAAATTTTTCACTCTTTGTTATATTGCAGCCATTTGCTAAAATCATTTAGGTTCATTCTTCTTCCTCGTGAATGTACAAACACAGAATTGTTGACATTGTTGCAGATTTATTAAAAAAGAAAAACTGAAATATCACATGGTCCTAAGTATTCAGACCCTTTGCTCAGTATTTAGTAGAAGCCCCCTTTTGATCTAATACAGCCAGGAGTCTTTTTGGTAAAGATGCAACAAGTCTTTCACACCTGGATTTGGGGATCCTCTGCCATTCCTCCTTGCAGATCCTCTCCAGTTCTGTCAGGTTGGATGGTAAACGTTGGTGGACAGCCATTTTTAGGTCTCTCCAGAGATGCTCAATTGGGTTTAAGTCAGGGCTCTGGCTGGGCCATTCAAGAACAGTCACGGAGTTGTTGTGAAGCCACTCCTTCGTTATTTTAGCTGTGTGCTTAGGGTCATTGTCTTGTTGGAAGGTAAACCTTCGGCCCAGTCTGAGGTCCAGAGCACTCTGGAGAAGGTTTTTGTCCAGGATATCCCTGTACTTGGCCGCATTCATCTTTCCCTCGATTGCAACCAGTCGTCCTGTCCCTGCAGCTGAAAAACACCCCCACAGCATGATGCTGCCACCACCATGCTTCACTGTTGGGACTGTATTGGACAGGTGATGAGCAGTGCCTGGTTTTCTCCACACATACCGCTTAGAATTAAGGCCAAAAAGTTCTATTTTGGTCTCATCAGACCAGAGAATCTTATTTCTCACCATCTTGGAGTCCTTCAGGTGTTTTTTAGCAAACTCCATGCGGGCTTTCATGTGTCTTACACTGAGGAGAGGCTTCCGTCGGGCCACTCTGCCATAAAGCCCCGACTGGTGGAGGGCTGCAGTGATGGTTGACTTTCTACAACTTTCTCCCATCTCCTGACTGCATCTCTGGAGCTCAGCCACAGTGATCTTTGGGTTCTTCTTTACCTCTCTCACCAAGGCTCTTCTCCCCCGATAGCTCAGTTTGGCCGGACGGCCAGCTCTAGGAAGGGTTCTGGTCGTCCCAAACGTCTTCCATTTGAGGATTATGGAGGCCACTGTGCTCTTAGGAACCTTAAGTGCAGCTGAAATCTTTTTGTAACCTTGGCCAGATCTGTGCCTTGCCACAATTCTGTCTCTGAGCTCTTCAGGCAGTTCCTTTGACCTCATGATTCTCATTTGCTCTGACATGCATTGTGATCTGGAAGGTCTTATATAGACAGGTGTGTGGCTTTCCTAATCAAGTCCAATCAGTATAATCAAACACAGCTGGACTCAAATGAAGGTGTAGAACCATCTCAAGGATGATCAGAAGAAATTGAAAGCACCTGAGTTAAATATATGAGTGTCACAGCAAAGGGTCTGAATACTTAGGACCATGTGATATTTCAGTTTTTATTTTTTAATAAATCTGCAACAATGTCAACAATTCTGTGTTTTTCTGTCAGTATGGGGTGCTATGTGTACATTCATGAGGAAGAAGAATGAACCTAAATGATTTTAGCAAATGGCTGCAATATAACAAAGAGTGAAAAATTTAAGGGGGTCTGAATACTTTTCGTACCCACTGTAGATTTCTATGGGGCTTGTATACCTCTGTCTTCCAGCTGGGAACACAAACACAGCTGGTTGAGGTGTCAGTTCTTCAATTCTGAACTATAGAACTCTGCCTATTACAACCTTTCTCTGTCCAAAACAATGTTGTTGCCTTGTCTCCCTAGAGCCTCCTTATATACTGGGAGGAATTCAGTAAAGCTGCTGCGCCACTTTTCTAACTTGAATCTGTCTTGTTAATGTTTTGCGTCAAATTCATGAAGTATCTGCAACAATTTTTATTCTGATAGCAACTGGTGCTCCAAATTCAGGTAGTTCTACAATGCATGTACATTGTAGCACAATAAATGCACCAAATTCAAAATTGAATAAAGACAGTTCATATATTAGAAAAGTGGAACTAATGAAGACCAACTCTCTTTTGGCGTATAGAGAGAAACTACTGTAGTGTAGACAGGTTTTGCAAAAGTGTCTCACGTGGATTCTAAAGTGGCGCAGTTCTAGACAGGTACATGAATTTGATACATGCTGCACCACTTTTAGAATGCATTAGAGACACTTTTGCAAAATCTATCTGTGCTAGTCTCTGTAAATCCAGGGTTTGTGTTTAGGTAAAACAATCTGGAGAGATGTTGTTCTGGGAATGTGGAAAGCACTAGGGTCTAATCAGGGCCTGCTACATACACATGTACTGACAGTGAACATGCTGCCATATGGAGCAGAGGGATGACCTCATCACTTTCCTATAGTTCCTTCAGCGTTCAATCAGCAGATTGGAAGCATGTTTTTGATCAAGCTGCGCGTTGATGATCTTTCTCTACTGTCTGCCATGGGTGCCTGGATCACAAGCAGATTAGTTCCCATATTTGTATTTTAACAATGCATACCGCTTTACCTAAATTCAGCATGAAATATTTTTTTTTAATTTAGGCATTTGAAATGACAAAGGGAAGCACGGATGCTTACCTTTGTCATTTCCTGTTTTCAAGCAGCCCTTGGTGCTCCTGTAAAAGCTTTTTTTGAAATGCGTTTATTATTTATTTGCTGTGTTAATTATTTAATATTATTAATGTATTTATTTATTGTCAGGTAAACAGTGGCGGCCCGTCCAATAGGGGCGCCGCCCCCCATCCATGCATCCGGCCCCCTAATCTACATGCAGGGCGTCGGATGCATTGATTCCAATTGGGGATTTTTTTTTTTTTTTTTTTAAGCACGTGATTAGAGCACGTGATTAGAGCCACCCTTCAAAAAAGGGTGGGCTTGGGGCGCAGAGCACTGGGCCCTGAGCCCACCAAGTTGTGTGACAATAGCGAATCAATGTAGTAATAATCGCTATTGCCACATTGATTCTCCTCCCAGCCAATCAGGAAGCGGGTCCTGAGACCTGTTTCCCGATTGGCCGAAAGGAGAAGATATCCTATTGGCCAAGAAGGAGGGAGGAGACGGCCACCGAGAGGGAACATGGAGACTGAGGGGGAATCCTCCGCCGCCGCTGCCTGTCAGTCCCGCAGAGCAAGATAAGTAAACTGGCACGGGGGATATGGTGGTACGGGCTGGAGTGATTGGGGGGGTCCGTCTGCCCCCCCCAAGACTGATGGAGCACCAGCCGCCACTGCAGGTAAATTATATATATACAAATATATATATATATATATATATATATATATATATATATTTATTTATTTATATATATATACAGTGCCTTGCAAAAGTATTCCTCCCCCTTGAACTTTGCGACCTTTTGCCATCAACAACAAGTGGGACACAATCATGAAGTGGAACGAAATTTATTGGATATTTCAAACTTTGTTAACAAATAAAAAACTGAAAAATTGGGCGTGCAAAATTATTCAGCCCCTTTACTTTCAGTGCAGCAAACTCTCTCTAGAAGTTCAGTGAGGATCTGATAAATAGAATCCACCTGTGTGTAATCAAGTCTCCGTATAAATGCACCTGCATTGTGATAGTCTCAGAGGTCCGTTTAAAGCGCAGAGAGCATCATGAAGAACAAGGAACACACCAGCCAGTCCGAGATGCTGTTGTGGAGAAGTTTAAAGCCGGATTTGGATACAAAAAGATTTCCCAATCTTTAAACATCCCAAGGAGCACTGTGCAAGCGATAATATTGAAATGGAAGGAGTATCAGACCACTGCAAATCTACGAAGACCTGGCCGTCCCTCTAAACTTTCAGCTCATACAAGGAGAAGACTGATCAGAGATGCAGCCAAGAGGCCCATGATCACTCTGGATGAACTGCAGAGATCTACAGCTGAGGTGGGAGACTCTGTCCATAGGACAACAATCAGTTGTATACTGCACAAATCTGGCCTTTATGGAAGAGTGGCAAGAAGAAAGCCATTTCTTAAAGATATCCATAAAACGTGTCGTTTAAAGTTTGCCACAAGCCACATGGGAGACATACCAAACATGTGGAAGAAGGTGCTCTGGTCAGATGAAACCAAAATCAAACTTTTTGGCAACAATGAAAAACGTTATGTTTGGTGTAAAAGCAACACAGCTCATCACCCTGAACACACCATCCCCACTGTCAAACATGGTGGTGGCAGCATCATGGTTTGGGCCTGCTTTTCTTCAGCAGGGACAGGGAAGATGGTTAAAATTGACGGGAAGATGGATGGAGCCAAATACAGGACTATTCTGGAAGAAAACCTGATGGAGTCTGCAAAAGACCTCAGACTGGGACGGAGATTTGTCTTCCAACAAGACAATGATCCAAAACATAAAGCAAAATATACAATGGAATGGTTCACAAATAAACATATCCAGGTGTTAGAATGGCCAAGTCAAAGTCAAGACCTGAATCCAATCGAGAATCTGTGGAAAGAACTGAAAACTGCTGTTCACAAACACTCTCCATCCAACCTCACTGAGCTCGAGCTCTTTTGCAAGGAGGAATGGGCAAAAATTTCAGTCTCTCGATGTGCAAAACTGATAGAGACATACCCCAAGCGACTTACAGCTGTAATCGCAGCAAAAGGTGGCGCTACAAAGTATTAACTTAAGGGGGCTGAATAATTTTGCACGCCCAATTTTTCAGTTTTTTATTTGTTAAAAAAGTTTGAAATATCCAATAAATTTTGTTCCACTTCATGATTGTGTCCCACTTGTTGTTGATTCTTCACAAAAAATTATAGTTTTATATCTTTATGTTTGAAGCCTGAAATGTGGCAAAAGTTTGCAAAGTTCAAGGGGGGCGAATACTTTTGCAAGGCACTGTATATATGTAAATATAAATAATTTGGAATACTTCATAATATCTTATCCTGTATTTACCACTTTCACTCAGCAGTGATTGTGCTTCTCCCAATTATTGTAACTAGAATACTTTTTGAGAATGACAGGGCACTGGGCTCTAGGCTCCATTTTTCAGGGCTTTGCACTGGGCTCCATTTTTCAGTCTTTTTGTTTTTAGAACAAATATTAAAAGGGGAAACCCATTCAAAAAGGAGTAGGGCTTTACAGAATATGGAGTTGTCACTGAGGTGGGCACATACATGTTCTTTAGAATGAAAAACAAATGTTATTGCACAAAATAGTTAAAGCACTACAGTTGAGTATAAAAACATGCAATGATATATAGACGATAGCACAGCGGCTTGTATTCTTGCACATTCAAGATTTTGCTTCATTAATACACTGTAGTCCAACACGTTTCGCAAAAATAATTCTCTTCTTCTTCAGGGAACTTCAATGTATATCTAAAAGATTATCAAGTTTTAATTCCAAATCCTATCTCATTAGTGCAAATGGGGGGGTATATGCTTACCAACTTCCACCACAGTACCAATATCTGGATCTCCCCATGTGTAAGAAGAGATAGGGACTATGAGATGAACATTTAGCCCATAGTAAATATTCCAGGACAAAATCTAATGGACATTGGACCAGTGCTGTATTTTGGCCTAGGCCAACAAGGCCCAGGCCTAGGGCGGCACTTTGCAAGGGGGCAGCAAAATAGCCGCCCCCACCTCCAACTGAGAGTCTATTGGCCACTGTTTGCTAGAGCCGGCTGGGATCTAGCAATGAGTCACATCACGGCAGTGACTCCCTGGCCTTGCCCATGATTTGAAGTGGAGGAGGATTTAACTTCCACCTCCTCCTCCGCACCTAGTGCTCATGGGGCCCAAAGAGTCCCGCCGGTTCGGTGATAGTGGAGTGCAGGGCAACCAAGCAAAATCCACCAATCCACCACCGACACAACGAGTGGGCAGCCGGCCGGCCCTGGAAGCTGGCTAGAACTGCGAGCCTGCGAGGGAGAAGACCTCCACTGACACGGCGTCACCCTGTCCTAAGCAGTAGCGAGTGCAGAATCCCTGGCGCCCCCCAGAGCCTGCACTTCTTTTCAAACCTCCGCTCTGCTCCCAGCTGGGACATCAACAGGCTGACCGAGGGCCCAAAAGACGAGGACAGGCGGGAGGTAGGTGCATCACACACATCTACCCACAGAAAGGGGGGAACAGGAGGGACTGCAGGCAGGGCTAGGGGGTCTCCCACCCCCCTCTCTCTCTCCCCCCCCTCTCTCCCCCGCTCTCTCTCTCACCCCCCTCTCTCTCACCCCCCTGCTCTCTCTCTCACCCCTTCTCTCTCTCTCCCCCGCTCTCTCTCTCTCACCCCCCCTCTCTCTCTCACCTCTTCTCTCTCTCTCCCCCGCTCTCTCTCTCACCCCCCTTCTCTCTCTCACCCCCTGCTCTCTCTCCCACCCCCCCCCTCTCTCTCTCTTTCACCCCCTCTCTCTCTCCCACCCCCCTCTCACCCCCCCCTCTCATGAGATCTCGGTGGTTCTTGCTGGGACTTGTAGTCCTTCAATTTAGGAGGGTGTTGCAGCTGTTAAACAGGAAAAATTGAAATAGGAGGGGGGGGGGGGGCGCCCAATTTTAGTCTTGCCTAGGGCAGCACAAAACAAAAATACACCACTGCATTGGACCACACAACAAAGGAAACAGGCAGATGTAATTCACATCACCCAGAGTACTATAGTAAAAAAACAGGGTATACGCATGTATAGATATCTATCTATAGTGCACACGTTGACTCAACCACTAGGGGCGCCCAAACAACCAGACCAACAAATCTACATAATCTACTCTAAACATAGCCTAACATGCACAGCAAACTCTCTCCCCTTACCCACAATCATACACATACACTACCACACACATATAGGCTCCCATATACCCACAATCTTACACCCACCCCCTCAACACAACCCAACCTAAACCCAATGCCGATCACCCCAGCAACCACTACCTCAACACCACTCCAACCACACTAAACCTGACAAACCACCTCTTAATAACTCGCATGCCATCAGCCCATATATACATATGCAACCTCCCCAGCCACAGAAAACCCCCAAAACCACTGTGTGCACCTAACACAATGTATAACCACACAGATGACCCCGAACAGACCAACCACACCCAACAAGGCAACATTAAATTACATCACAATGGTAGCCTTGCTATTCTTCTTGCTATCTCATCTAACAGAGCCTGTGCATAGATATTGTTGTAGTAATAGTACTTTATTGTTCCCTCTCTCATGTCACAGTGCTCTATTAGGGATGGGCTCAGGCATGTTTGGATCTAAGTCCCAACCCCCCTAAGTAATCCCACCAGGAAGCCCTCACTGCACACCACCAATAATAGGCATTGTGTGTATATGCAGTTGCTGACTGAGAAATGCCTCACTGCCTATGATTTGCAGGGTGCAGTGAGGGCTTCCTGGTGGGATTGCTCATTTTGTTGGGACTACAATCCAAACACGCCTGAGCCCATCCCTACTCTCTATCATTCCCTAGATAGCAGCTGTGCAAAATGTGTAAATAATAATTTTAACTTCAGATGTCTGATGCCCATTACAGCTATCCTGATACATTGACATTCTCTCTCCTTTCCATTGGACTGATATTGTTATTTTTTGGGTTGGATGAGCTGGTGGCTAATATAAAAAATGCCCCTAAATTTCAAAAAAGAGTGGGTAAGAAAAAATGTTAGCAAAATCTGAGAAAATAACCCCTGCTAATATTTTATAGACAACCTCCAGAATTGCAAATTGTTTTGGAACAATCATCATGTACTATGACCAAAAAATATAATTGTGTAGCAGAAAAAAACAAATGGTTAGATGATTCATAGTTTAGCAGAAGTATTGTGGGATCAGAGGAAATCCAATACAATCATGATACTTGGATGTGGTTGTATAAATTAGTGACTGGGCCAGTTTAAAATATATATTTTTTTGTAATGCTTTATTTATCAGGACCTAGAAAATACATCAAAACAGTACCGTAGACTGAGAGTTGCTGGACTCTTACACAGGGCTAAAGATTATGTTTGTGACAAAGCTGATTGACCCAGAGTTGTCACATGGAGTGATAATGTGTGGCTGTACCTTTAAACTGCACGTTTCTTCAGTTAAAGCTTACACAAGACTGTTGACTGTCCATGTGGCAGTGCTCATTGACCAAGCACTGTTGCATGGAGTGACTATGTGTGGCTGTACCTTTAAAGTGGAAGTAAACGCTACATACAAATGAAGTGCCCCTGTCCTGGGCTGGCTTAATGTAATGAATAAATTTGCTGCAACCAGCTGTGCTGAAATATACTAGTTAGCTCTAATCAGGTTCATCCCTAAACCTGGTCACTGATTGCTTCTGCCTGTCTATGAAAGAATGTTCCAGTACTAGCATAGGAGTGTCTGTCGCTGGATTATGAATATTTATCTGACCTTAGCCAAGACTTGGGAGGCAGGTCTAGAAGGTATGACTGGGCAGAAGATATATGTTTAGGAGGGTCTGATCAGAGATCTCTTCTCTGGGGTCACCCCCCCTCGGAGTGTGTGTGATACAGAGGAGCTACTGCTGCTATGCCTCGGCATGTGATATAGCTGAGTGCCTGAAGGAAGCTGGACTTAAAGTGTTACTAAACCCAGATCCTGCAATAACTATATCTGCTCTCCTACAGTACACAGAACATGACAATGCAATTATTTTAGTAAATATGAACTGATAAATACCTTTTCTCGGATAAATACATTTTCTCATCAGCTGTATATAGCAATCAGAGCAATCTTGTGACTTGTATCAGTGAGTGCTGATAGTTTGTTGGGGGAGTTTTCATTTCTCCCACAATTGTCCTACCATGCTTCAAGACCCCTAATTCTCTGAACATGTCTGGAGAGTGTTGAATGGACCTGTGCTTATCACATGTACCCTCCAAAAAAAAATAAAAAAGAATCATCCATCAATCAAGATGTGACATCCCACCCACTGTGTTCTTTTTTGGTTACTGGGCATAGAGGAGAAAGGAGGGACTGGGCTGTCATTTAGGATCTGTATACATGCCCAATAGTGTACTGTCATACCATGTGACCTGAATAGCCCAGCTAAAACCAGGAAGTGTTCTCTGAGCAATAGTAACTACAATTACTGTGCTTATCTGGACTTCTCCAGAGGATCACACAGCCTTTTTACACAATGCAAATCACTTAAGTTATACATTGAGCGTAACAAGCATGCTACTCTTCATCTATAGACAGATTTTACTGTTGTGGGTTTAGTAACACTTTAAGGAAACTTGCTGGAGGACACTGCCTGTGGAAGCTCGGCTGGAGAGGTTGATGCCTTTTCATCTGAAGCTCCAGGTGTAGAAGTGTTTTAAAGGTTGCTGCAAGGACTGTGACTGCTCCCATAGGGTCTCAGATTGTCTGGCGGTCCCTTCTCTCTTCAACGTTATCTTGAGTGTGCTACTGTAGGGCCCCACTACTCCTGGAACAAGGATTTTTTAAGGAATCTGTGCTCCCCGACCTGCGTGGGCTTTTGAGTATTGTGCATCCTCATCGCTCCTTTCTGCATATGTTCAAGATCTGCAAAAAACTTTAAAAAACACCCCAAGACTGAGCCTACATTTTGTCTGTGTGCTTCTGGAGCTGGTACCAGGGCTGGCAGCCATCGAACAGGTAAGAGAGGCCAATTTATTTCCAGCTGCTCCTCAGGGTGTTATCACTTCATGAGTCTGCTTAAGCTCCCACCATTCTCCTACCTATGCTGTATACTGCTGATAAAAGAAGATGTGTCATTTTTCAATCTGTTCCAGTGCAGTCACATGTTGTATAAGCTGTGTCATGGCATGACTGCTGCAACAGATGGGCAATGTACGCTGGTGGGTGATGGTTTGGCTCCTGGAATTCAGCCCAGTTATCAGGTGCTCCATGACACAGGAGAGCCAGAGTTTCTACATCATGTGACTGTACCCGAATGGATTGAAAAAAGGTACTTTCACACATTTTGTACCAGCCTTAGGAGCATAGCATAGTTAGGAAAATGTATGCATTGTTATATGAATGGGTCCCAGGTGTAAAGCTCAGAATTAAACCAGACTGATCAGACTAATCAGATCTGTGCTGATTCCTGCAAATCTGTCAAAATGAAAGCCATGGGTGGCTCTGCCAACACCACTCAGCTAAACAAAGCTTAACTGGGAAAAGAGATAGGCAGAAAAAAGTCAGCAGAAATGTGACTACAGCCAATCAGCTTCAGTCACTGCTTGGGTATTCTGATAGTTATGGGTGCCAGCTTTCAAAATACAAGAGCTGGCAACAGGAGACTGATCCATACCTACTTTTTAGCATGGGTAAGGGAATCCCTAGATTTCAATCATTCACACTGGGATAAATAAGAGACATTTTTTCATGTATGGCTAACTTTAGGGACCACACGTTTCATTAGTGCCTTGATGCAGAAGTGTGGATTCACATGTAAATATTTTATTATATCTTTTTATGTGACAACACTGAAGACATGACACTTTGTACAATGAAAAGTAGTGAGTGTACAGTTTGTATAACAGTGTATATTTGCTGTCCCCTCAAAATAACTCAACACACAGCCATTATTGTCTACAATGCTGGCAACAAAAGTGAGTACACGCCTAAATGGAAATGTCCAAATTAGGCCCAAAGTGTGAATATTTTGTGTGGCCACCATTATTTTCCAGCACTACCTTAACCCTCTTGGCCATGGACTTCACCAGAGCTTCACAGGTTGCCACTGAAGTCCTCTTCCACTCCTCCATGATGACATCACGGAGCTGGTGGATGTTGGAGACCTTGCGCTCCTCCACCTTCCATTTGAGGATGCCCCGCAGATGCTCAACAGGGTTTAGGTCTGGAAACATGCTTGGCCAGTCCATCACCTTTACCTTCAGCTTCTTTAGCAAGGCAGTGGTCGCCTTGGAGGTTGTTATCATGTTAGAATACTGACCTTAGGCACAGTCTCCGAAGAGAGGGGATCATGCTCTGCTTTAGTATGTCACAGAACATGTTGGCATTCATGGTTCCCTCAATGAACTGTAGCTCCCCAGTGCCGGCAGCACTCATGCAGCCTCAGACCATGACACTCCCACCACCATGCTTGACTGTAGGCAAGACACGCTTGTCTTTGTACTCCTTATCTGATTGCTGTCACAAGCTTGACACCATCTGAACTAAATAAGTTTATCTTGGTCTCATCAGACCACAGGACATGGTTCCAATAATCCATGTCCTTAGTCTGCTTGCCTAAAGCAAACTGTTTGCAGGCTTTTTTGTGCATCATTTTTAGAAGAGGCTTTCTTCTGGGATGACAGTCATGCAGACCAATTGGATGTAGTGTGCAGCGTATGGTCTGAGCACTGACAGGCTGACCCCCCACCCTTTCAAAATCTGCAGCAATGCTGGCAGCACTCATATGTCTATTTCCCAAAGACAACCTCTGGATAAGATGCTGAGCATGTGCACTCAACGACTTTGGTCAACGATGGTGAGGCCCGGTCTGAATGAAACCTGTCCTGTTAAACAGCTGTATGGTCTTGGCCACCATGCTGCAGCTCAGTTTCAGGGTCTGGGCAATCTTCTTATACGCTAGGCCATCTTTATTTAGAGCAACAATTCTTTTTTTCAGATCCTCAAAGAGTTCTTTGCAATTAGGTGCCATGTTGAACTTCCAGTGACCAGTATGAGATAGTGAGAGTGATAACAACAAATTGAACACACCTGCTCCCTATTCACACCTGAGACCTTGTAAAACTAACGAGTCACATGACACCGGGGAGGGAAAATGGCTAATTGGGGCCAATTTGGACATTTTCACTTAGGGGTGTACTCACTTTTGCCAGCAGTTTAGACATTAATAGCTGTGTGTTGAGTTATTTTGAGGGGACAGCAAATGTTCACTGTTATACAAGCTGTACACTCACTACTTTACATTGAATCAACGTGTCATTTCTTCAGTGCTGTCACATGAAAAGATATAATACAATTTTTACAAAAATGTGAAGGGTGTACTCACTTTTGTGAGATACTGTATTTGCAAATGTATGCAACCAATACCTAGGTATTTTTGTGCTGACCAGACTGATTGTGCACTGTAAAGTTTTTGTGTTGTTCTAAAAATTGTTCTGCCTTTAGCTAGTTATAAATGGATCTTGAGTTGCTGACATTTTTGCTTTGGCACTTAAGAGTTTACTAAAGGCAAATAGACTGTTCACTTTGTAAAGGAAGTTAAACTTTGCAAAGGGATTTGAAGTAAAATTTCACTATATTCACTAGACTCTGGGGAAAATGATCTTGCAAAGTTCAACCTTCCTTGTAAAGTAAATAATTATTTGCCTTTAGAAAAGCAAGCCCTTGGAATGAGCTGCATACCCAAAAGTAATTTATTAAGCTCCCAACACTGGACAAAATGATAGGTGACAAAAGGGGAGGTAAACACGTTTAGGGGAGGATGGGGGATTAAAAAACTTTTTCTTTGTCCTGAATGAGCAAATAACAGATTTGCTTTGAATATTTGAAAAGATTGCATTGTGTGTGGCAAAAATAAAACCAGTTTGTGCATTTTATTTAAAATTTACGCAAACACTAATTTAGGCTTCTTTTACTTTCAGTACTCTAGGAAAAATGTTGTGGTATTTATTTGCAGGAAAGTACAACATTGGATCAAATAACAAAATAGTGACATAACTTAAGAAAGCCTAAAAAAAATAAATGAATAATATTAATTAATAAAAGAACAAATTAAACAAGCAGTTCTTAATTTTCATTTGTAAATTTCCAATCAAAAGAAAATATATACTATATGCGCAGCACTTCTAAGCAAGAAGCACAGCCTGCATATGCAATATAGCTGCCTAAGTCTATAACTTCACTTCAGCAGAGGTTGTAACCCTCAGAAATAAAATGTAAAAAAAAACCCCTGAACGACAAAGGCATAATAAGCTAGTATGCATAGAAACATAGAAACATAGAAACATAGAATGTGTCGGCAGATAAGAACCATTTGCCCCCATCTAGTCTGCCCAATATATCTGAATCCTATGAATAGTCCCTGGCCCTATCTTGTATGAAGGATAGCCTTATGCCTATCCCATGCATGCTTAAACTCCTTCACTGTATTTGCAGCTACCACTTCTGCAGGAAGGTTATTCCATGCATCCACTACTCTCTCAGTAAAGTAATACTTCCTCATATTACTTTTAAACCTTTGCCCCTCTAATTTAAAACTGTGTCCTCTTGTTGTAGTTTTTCTTCTTTTAAATATGCTCTCCTCCTTTACCGAGTTGATTCCCTTTATGTATTTAAAAGTTTCTATCATATCCCCTCTGTCTCTTCTTTCTTCCAAGCTATACATGTTAAGGTCCTTTAACCTTTCCTGGTAAGTTTTTTCCTGCAATCCATGTACTAGTTTAGTAGCTCTTCTCTGAACTCTCTCTAGAGTATCTATATCCTTCTGGAGATATGGCCTCCAGTACTGCGCACAATACTCCAAGTGAGGTCTCACCAGTGTTCTGTACAGCGGCATAAGCACTTCTCTCTTTCTACTGCTTATACCTCTCCCTATACATCCAAGCATTCTGCTGGCATTTCGTGCTGCTCTATTACATTGTCTTCCCACCTTTAAGTCTTCTGAAATAATTACTCCTAAATCCCTTTCCTCAGATACTGAGGTCAGGACTGTGTCAAATATTCTATATTCTGCCCTTGGGTTTTTACGCCCCAGGTGCATTATCTTGCACTTATCCACATTAAATTTCAGTTGCCAGAGTTCTGACCATTCTTCTAGTTTTCCTAAATCCTTTTCCATTTGGCGTTTCCCTCCAGGAACATCAACCCTGTTACATATCTTTGTGTCATCAGCAAAAAGACAAACCTTACCATCGAGGCCTTTTGCAATATCACTTATGAAGATATTAAACAAAATTGGTCCCAGTACAGATCCCTGAGGTACCCCACTGGTAACATGACCTTGTTCTGAATGTTCTCCATTGACTACAACCCTTTGTTGTCTGTCACTCAGCCACTGCCTAATCCACTCAACAATATGGGAGTCCATGCTCAATGACTGCAGTTTATTGATAAGTCTTCTATGTGGGACAGTGTCAAAAGCCTTACTAAAATCTAGATATGCAATGTCTACTGCACCTCCACCGTCTATTATTTTAGTCACCCAGTCAAAAAAATCTATAAGATTTGTTTGACATGATCTCCCTGAAGTAAACCCATGTTGTTTTTCATCTTGCAATCCATTGGATTTAAGATGTTCCACAATCCTATCCTTTAATAGGGTTTCCATTAATTTGCCTACTATTGATGTCAGACTCACTGGTCTATAGTTGCTTGATTCCTCCCTACTACCTTTCTTGTGAATGGGCACGACATTTGCCAATTTCCAATCTTCCGGGATGACTCCTGTTACTAATGATTGGTTAAATAAATCTGTTAATGGTTTTGCCAGCTCACCACTAAGCTCTTTTAATAATTTTGGGTGTATCTCATCAGGACCCTGTGACTTATTTGTCTTCACTTTAGACAGAAATCTTAGAACGTCTTCCTCTGTAAAGACACATGCATCAAATGATTCATTAGTCATCCTTTTGAGTGGAGGTCCTTCTCCTTTTTTTCTGTAAAAACTGAACAGAAGTATTCATTAAGGCAGTCGGCTAGCCCTTTATTCTCTTCTACATACCTTCCGTCCTTTGTTTTTAATTTAGTTATTCCTTGTTTTAATTTCCTTTTTTCATTTATATATCTGAAGAATGTCTTATCCCCCTTTTTCATAGACTGAGCTAGTTTTTCTTCTGCCTGCGCTTTAGAAGTTCTTATAACTTGCTTGGCCTCTTTCTGCCTAATCTTGTAGATTTCCTTATCTTCATTGCTCTGGGTTTTTTTATAATTACAAAATGCTAGCTTTTTATTTTTAATGATTTGGGCCACTTCTGCTGAGTACCACAGTGGTCTGTTCCTTTTTTTGCTTTTACTGACAAGTCTAATGCAATTTTCTGTTGCCTTCAATAATGCACCTTTTAAGTAGTCCCATTTCTCCTGGACTCCATGTAATTCGTTCCAGTCTGATAAGGACTCATTTATGACTAATTTCATTTTTGAAAAGTCTGTTTTTCTAAAATCTAAAACTTTTGTTTTTGTGTGGTGTGACTCTTTCACAGTTCTTATATTAAACCACACTGACTGGTGATCACTAGATCCCAAGGTTTCGCCTACAATGACATCATATACCGAATCCCCATTTGTGAATACCAAATCTAAAATGGCCTCCCTCCGGGTTGGCTCCTCAACCACTTGTTGCAGAGACAACCCCAGTAGGGAATTGAGAATATCTGTACTCCTGGTAGAACTTGCTTTTTTGGTTTTCCAGTTTATATCTGGAAGATTGAAATCTCCCATAATGATAACTTCTCCTTTCATTGTCATTTTAGCTATTTCTTCAACTAGTAGATCATCTAGTTCTTTAACTTGACCAGGTGGTCTATATATCACACCTACACGAGTTACTGCATGATTAGCAAACTGCAACGTAACCCAAACTGACTCTATGTTGGCCTCACCAACTTGTATTAGGTTAGATTTAATGCTATCTTTCCTTTCACATACAGGGCCACTCCTCCTCCTTTCTTGCCTTCTCTGTCTCTTCTGTATAAAGAGTACCCTGGTATGGTTATGTCCCAGTCATTTCTTTCATTAAACCATGTCTCCGTAACAGCCACTAAATCTACATTCTCAGATGCCATTATTGACCCAAGTTCATTGATTTTTTTACCTAAACTGCGAGCATTTGTGGACAGGACTCTGAGCTTATCATTTCTTAACCTCTGTGCTTCTGACCTGTTCTGGCATTGTTTCGGGGGGCAATTGTACTCTTGTATTTCCACTCTTTTGCCCCCCCCCTTCCTAGTTTAAATACTCTTTCGCAAATTCTTGGAGTTGTTCACTAAGTACATTTGTTCCTTTGAGAGAAAGATGCAAACCATCTTTTTTGTACAGTTCCTTTCTATTCCAAGTAGAGCTATCATGAGAAACAAAGCCAAATCCTTGCTCTTGACACCATTTACTAAGCCATATGTTGAACTCCTTTATGCGCCTCTGCCTATCATTCTGAACATTATGCACAGGCAGAACTTCAGAAAATGAAATCGTGGATGCAAAATCCTGTACGTCATTACCAAGTGTGATAAAAGATTTTTTCACCTCTGACACTTCATTGCAAGCCAGGTCATTTGTCCCTAGATGGACAAGAACATCCACGTCCCCTTCCTGCTTTGCTTGCTTAACAATATTAATAATACGTCTTCTATCTCGTCTAGCAGTAGCACCAGGGAGACATCTCACAAAACCATTTTCTTTAAGCTCCACACTTCTTATGATTGAATCACCCAGCAACAGCAGCTTCCTTTGAGACTTCACTTTATCTTTTTTGTCTTGGCTGCAGTCTTGCATACATTAGACATAGGAGTCGATGGTTTCTCACCCTCTGTGCTTGAGTCCATATCCATGTTGTCCTTACATTCTGAGAGTGTTGCAAATGAATTATGGAGAACCACCGACTGTGGGACATGTCTTCTATCCACCACTTTAAGTCTTCCAGAACCTACAGTAACCCATCTGCCATTTCTGGGGGTCCTCTGTGGCAGTGGCATTGCAGCAGTCCCAGCTGGAGTTTGTTTAACAGATAATTTAAATATCTCTGATTTCATCGCATACTAGCTCATTAGGAAATACTTACCTTAGAACGAAGCCCCCACAGCGCCGCCCACTCACTGGTGACTAGTGATAGACGAACATCGGCCGGGGCGGTTCGCGAATGCCAGCCGCAAATTTTCTTAAAAGTCTGCGAACCGCGAGTCCGCGGCGGGCCCAATTGTCTTTAATGGGTGGCGAACTTTAAAAACCTTTAGGTCATATTTGGAGCCACAAAAGATGTACTAGCTGTGCACAAATAGTCCTAGCACATGGACAATGTCATAACAGAAGTATTGCAATTGAAAAAGTTGCCCTAAATTTTTTTTTTCATAAATCAACCAGAACTGACAGCAGCCGGTAAATACATTGTCTAATACATATAGGGTCCATTCACACATCTGTAAAATGGGTCCGCATCCATTCCACAATTTGGCAGAACCTTTACAGACCCATTGTTTTTCATTTCTAGTCTGAAAATTAGGCATTCACAGGATAAAGAAATAAGTGTCGGCCATTCCAGGCCCCAAAAATTAACCCACATGCGTTTACCTGACAGCTAAGAACGTAGTATTCTGTGGCTGAAGGTACATTAGGCATTCACAGGTAACTGAAATAAGTGTCGGCCATAAAAGGCACCAAAAAATAGCCCACATGGGTTTACCTGACAGCTAAGAATGTAGTATTCTGTGGCTGAAGGTACATTAGGCATTTACAGGATACAGAAGTAAGTGTTGCCCATTCCAGGCTCCAAACATTAGCCCACATGGGTTTACCTGACATCTAAGTATGTAGTATTCTGTGGCTGAAGGTACATTAGGCATTCACAGAGTATACAGAAGTAAGTGTCGACCTGTATAGGCTGCAAAAATTAGCTCACATGGTTTGAACTGACAGTAAAAAACGTCGTTTTTGATGGCTAGATGTATGGTAGGCGTCCACAGTACACAGAACCGTAAGTGTCGGCCTGGATAGGCTCCAAAAATTAGCTCACATGGTTTGAACTGACAGCAAAAAACTTAGTTTTTGATGGCTAGTGGTATGGTAGGCGTTCACAGTACACAGAACTGTAAGTATCGGCCTGTATAGGCTGCAAAAATTAGCTCACATGGTTTGAACTGACAGCAAAAAACATAGTTTTTGATGGCTAGAGGTACGGTAGGCGTTCACAGTACACAGAACCGTAAGTGTCGGCCTGTATAGGCTCCAAAAATTAGCTCACATGGTTTGAACTGACAGCAAAAAACGTAGTTTTTGATGGCTAGAGGTACGGTAGGCGTTCACAGTACACAGAACTGTAAGTGTTGGCCTGTATATTCCCTGCCCGTGTTTGCTAGACCATGTGTCTGTGTAGATAACACCCCGCTTCAATCTGTGGTATTGGGGGGCCACAGGTTTATCACACCAGTTCTACAAATAATTGGCCAGTATCTGTTGTCAATGTGTGTAGCACAGTTAACACAGCAAAAGAGGCCACATTTTTGCAGGACTAAAATACAATCTTAGAAAAGTATACTGTTAAATAACACCCTGCTTCAATATGTGCTATTGATGGGCCACTGGTCTATCACACCAGTTGTTCCAAACATTGGCCAGTGAGTTTGGCACTGTTTGTATCAGAGTTAACACAGCAAAAGAGGCAATATTGTTGCAGGACACAAATACACTTGTAAAAGTATACTCAGATAACACCCCACTTCAATATGTGGTATTGGGGTGCCACTGGTTTATCACACCAGTTGTTCAAAAAATTGGCCAGTGAGTTTGGCGCTGTGTGTATCAGACTTCACTCAGCAAAAGAGGCAATATTGTTGCAGGACACAAATACACTTGAAAAAGTTTACTCAGATAACACCCCACTTCAATATGTGGCATTGGGGGGGGGGGGGGCAATTGGTCTAACACACCAGTTATAATACATTATAAGTGCTTTTGTCACTGTGTGTAGTGTTGCTGCAGAAACGCTGAGTCTCACCACCACACCTGTCACAATGCTGCACAGTGCACAATAATAGTACTAATCCACTATAATATGCTTTCTACAAAGTATATTATACTGTGGATTACCCCCCTCCCCCACCCCCCTTTTTAGTGCACTGCACAGCAATACTAAAGAATTTGTAGCCCTTTACATGACTTTTGTGGACATTAACAGAGCAATTTGTGTGTGACTGAAGCCGATCTCTAACTGCCCATAAAGCAACCACTGGATACCTGCCCCTATAGTAAAGAGACTGTAATAAACCCTATAACAACATTGGAGCATTTTAAATGTCTTTTGTGGACATTGACAAAGCGATTTCTGTGTGACTGCAGCTGATCTCTAACTGCCCCTAAAGCAACCACAGGATACCTGGCCCTATAGTAAAGAGACTGTAATAGACCCTAAAACGACATTGGAGCATTTTAAATGACTTTTGTGGACATTGATAAAGCGAATTCTGTGTGACTGCAGCCGATCTCTAACTGCCCCTAAAGCAACCACAGGATACCTCTCCCTAAGCTCAAAAGATACTAGACCTATACCGAAAAATACCAGCCCTGAAAAGGACTTTTGTGGACCTTCATAGCGCTATATGTGTCTAGCAAACTCTCCCTGATGAGCACAGCAGACCTCTCCCTACACTGGCAGAAAACGGAATGTGAAATGGCCGCCAGATCGGGTCTATTTATAGGGTAGGGGGACTGTCCATGTGCTGGAATGTTTCAATTGACTGTCCCGTTCCACCTGACAGCTGTATCATGGGTCAAAGTTCTTCTGAATGAAAAAGAAAATGGCGGCGCGGACATATTCGCGAACATCGGCAAAATTTGCCGCGAACCGTCCGCCGGGCGAACCACAAGGCCATCTCTACTGGTGACACGGCCGATATGTCCTCTGGCCATCTGATTGGCCGGAGTCGCCATGATGTCACTCCTGCGAATGCGCGCGGGAGCCGGCGGTCACAGCACAGAGCTCTAAAGGAACGACACGGGAGGCCGTTCCTTCAGAACGCATCCGCCAATGATGTCACTGGCTGCATGCAAAATAAATATCTCCGGTCCATGTTTAGGAGATATTTACTCTACCTATAGGTATCATAGTCTTACCTATAGGTACAAGTTACAGAGGAAGATTTAATTCCTCTTTCATGCCCAACTAAAGCCACATAAATAAATATTTAGTCAGACAGGCATTGTGCTGACAACCTCCATTTGCATAGTCTTACCTCCTATATCCTGTTATAGTAGCAGTTCAGTGTGATTAAATGGCTGTGCAGTCCAACAGGTGCCAGAGTTAGACCTGCCACTCCTAATAGTGTGCAGTCAGTATGGCCCCTTTCACACGGGCTTTCTGATCAGGTCAGTCTGCAAGTTTTTTTAGGTGGACCTGACCAGATGCTCCATTCACCGCTATGGGGCAGCAGATGTCAGCTGTGACATGTCTGCTGACACCCGCTGCTATCCAATCCAATCCTGTCCGTGAAATCCAGACAGATGGTAACCCTATTTTACATCCGTCCGGCAGATTGGATCAGATGGGGATGGATAAAAACAGACAGGCGGAGCTCTGACAGGTCCGTCTCTGCACAGTGAGCGGAGACAGACCTGTCATTCGTCTGCTCAGCGGAGATCAGCAGATCGATCCCCCGCTGAGCAAAACAAAATTCGCCGTGCGGAACGCCCATGTGAAAGGACCCAAACAGACCTGGTTAATCACACTACAGGGGTATGTAAAGTTGGCCATAATCGCATTGATTTTTCATCCAGAACCAGCTGAAATTTGCTCTTTGTATTGTCAGCTTGAAAAGCTTGTGATGAGAAGGAAGGTATTACTCATCTGTGCCAGCATAGAGTGCTAAAACAAGAGGGCAGAAACTGCATTTCCAATCAAAGAATAGTGATGGACAAACATCGGCCCGGGCGGTTCGCGAACGTTATCCGCAAACTTTCTCAAATGTTCGTGAACCGCAAGTTCACGGTGGGCCCCATTGACTTTATTGGCAGGTGAACTTTAAAAACTTTCAGGTCATATTTGCAGCCACAAAATACTTACTAGCTGTGCACAAATAGTCCCACAACATGGACACTGCCATAACAGAAGTATTGCTATTGGAAAAGTTGCCCTACAAATTTTTTTTTTTTTTTTCAGCAAAAAACATTTTTTTTTTCTAAATCAGCCAGAACTGACAGCAGCCGGTAAATACATGTCAAATACATATAGGGTCCATTCACACATCTGTAAAATGGGTCCGCATCCATTCCACAATTTGGCGGAACGTTTACAGACCCATTGATTTTCAATTCCAGTCTGAAAAATTAGGCATTCACAGGATATAGAAGTAAGTGTCGGCCAGTACAGGCCCCAAAAATTAGTCAACGGGCGTTCACCTGACAGCAAAGAACGTTGTCTTCTGTGGCTGGAGGTACATTAGGCATTCACAGGATACAGAAGTAAGTGTCGCCCATTCCAGGCCCCAAAAATTAGCCCACATGCGTTTACCTGACAGCAAAGAACATTGTATTCTGTGGCTGAAGGTACATTAGGCATTCACAGGATAAATAAGTAAGTGTCACCCATTCCAGGCCCCAAAAATTAGCCCACATGCGTTTACCTGACAGCTAAGAATGTTGTATTCTATGGCTGAAGGCATATTAGGCATTCACAGGATACAGAAGTAAGTGTCGCTCGGCCATTACAGGCCCCAAAAATTAGCCTACATGCGTTCACCTGACAGCTAAGAACGTTGTATTCTGTGGCTGAAGGTACATTAGGCATTCACAGGATACAGAAGTAAGTGTCGCTCGGCCATTCCAGGCCCCAAAAATTAGCCCACATGCATTTACCTGACAGCTAAGAATGTTGTACTCTGTGGCTGAAGGTACATTAGGCATTCACAGGATACAGAAGTAAGTGTCGCCCATTCCAGGCCCCAAACATTAGCCAACATGTGTTTACCTGACAGCTAAGAAAGTTGTATTCTGTGGCTGAAGGTACATTAGGCATTCACAGGATAAAAAAGGTAGAGTCGCCCATTCCAGGCCCCAAACATTAGCCCACATGCATTTACCTGACAGCTAAGAACATTGTATTCTGTGGCAGAAGGTACATTAGGCATTTACAGGATGCAGAAGTAAGTGTCGCCCGGCCATTACAGGCCCCAAAAATTATCCCACATGCATTCACCTGACAGCTAAGAACGTTGTATTCTGTGGCTGAAGGTACATTAGGCATTCACAGGATACAGAAGTAAGTGTTGCCCATTCCAGGCCCCAAAATTTAGCCCACATGC
Source organism: Pelophylax lessonae (assembly GCF_965119305.1). NCBI lineage: Eukaryota > Metazoa > Chordata > Amphibia > Anura > Ranidae > Pelophylax > Pelophylax lessonae. The sequence continues at coordinate 276,037,333 of NC_138770.1, forward strand.
GTTTACCTGACAGCTAAGAATGTTGTATTCTGTGGCTGAAGGTACATTAGGCATTCACAGGATACAGAAGTAAGTGTTGCCCATTCCAGGCCCCAAACATTAGCCAACATATGTTTACCTGACAGCTAAGAAAGTTGTATTCTGTGGCTGAAGGTACATTAGGCATTCACAGGATAAATAAGTAAGAGTCGCCCATTCCAGGCCCAAAAATTAGCCCACATGCGTTTACCTGACAGCTAAGAACATTGTATTCTGTGGCAGAAGGTACATTAGGCATTTACAGGATGCAGAAGTAAGTGTCGCCCAGCCATTACAGGCCCCAAAAATGATCCCACATGCATTCACCTGACAGCTAAGAACGTTGTATTCTGTGGCTGAAGGTACATTAGGCATTCACAGGATACAGAAGTAAGTGTTGCCCATTCCAGGCCCCAAAAATTAGCCCACATGCGTTTACCTGACAGCTATGAACGTTGTATTATGTGGCTGAAGGTACATTAGGCATTCACAGGATATAGAAGTATGTGTCGCCTATTTCAGGCCCCAAAAATTAGCCCACATGTGTTTACCTGACAGCTAAGAACGTTGTATTCTGTGGCTGGAGGTACATTAGGCATTGACAGCATCAATAATTGTCGGCCATGAAAGGCCCCAAAAATTAGGCATTCAATGGACATAAAATTACTTTTATGCTGCTGTATTTACCGAAGACAAGGACCATAAATTGTTGTGGGTGGATGGCGGCCTGGCGGATATTTGTGGCCTGTCATGAGGAATTTTAGTCAAACATGGTCTACTGGTCACATGTGTTGAATTCCTCTGAGATCCATGCCTCATTCATTTTTATAAATGGGAGGTAGTCAACACTGTCATGAGCTAGGCGAGTGTGCTTATGTCACGATCCCCCCTGCTGTGCTGAATGTCCTTTCGGACAGAACACTGGACGGGGGGCAAGCCAACAGTTCCATTGCAAATTGTGCAAGCTCTGACCAGAGGTCAAGCCTGCCCACCCAGTAGTCCAAGGGTTCATCACTCCTCGGAGCGTCCACGTCAGCCGTTAACCTGATGTAGTCAGACACCTGTCGGTCTAGGCGTTCCCTGATGCTGATCGGCTGAAAGAATGATCTCATATCTGAAGTGACCAACACATCTTCAAAATGCCCTCTTCTTACAGGCGCTGTTGGATTGGTACCCGCAATTGTTTCTCTGTGAGTTGAAATTCCTCTGCCAGCGCATGCAAAAGAAGAATTCAGCATTTCTCGAAGCAAGGCCTGGAAGTGTTGCATTCTGACCACCCTCTGTGATGGTGGTAACATTTCCGCCATTTTTTATTGTACCGGGGGTCTACGTACGTTGCCACCCAGTACTGGTCCTTGCTCTTTATGCTTTTTATACAGGGGTCTCCCTTAAAACACTGGAGGATGAAGGCCCCCATTTGCACTAAACTGGAAGTGGTGTAGTGGCCTTGCTCCTGCTCATCATCCAGGATAATATCATCCTTGTTCTCCTCCCCCCATCCACGGACAACACCAGGGATCCCAGAAAGGTTTAAAGCATGCTCTTCTTGCTCCTCCTCATCTGCCCCGGCACCATCCTCCTCTGACTCCTCTTCAGACTCCTGTTGTTGACTTATCTCAGATGGAGTAGCACCCCCTGGGAATTCATCCAACATTGCGACTTCCTCATCTTCCTGCTCCTCGACGACTTGATCAATGACACGACACAATGCATGCTCCAGAAAGAAGGCGTAAGGTACGATGTCACTGATGGTGCCCTGGCCTTGACTGACCAGTTTGGTGATCTCATTAAATGGCCGCAGAAGTCTGCATGCATCGCGCATGAGCAGCCACTGGCGCGGTGAAAAAAACCAAGCTCCCCAGAACCTGTCCTGCCACAGAGTTCGTACAGTAGTCATTAACTGCATGTTTCTGCTGAAGCAGCCTATCAAGCATATACAAGGTTGAGTTCCATCGCGTTGGGCAGTCACAAATAAGATGCCTGATGGGCAGGTGGTGTCGTCGCTGAATGTCTGCAAGGCGAGCCATGGCTGTGTAAGATCTTCTGAAATGGGCCGAGATTTTCCTGACCTGCCGCAAGACGTCCTGGACCCAAGGGCATTTGGCAACGAATCACTGCACGACCAAGTTCAGGACGTGTGCCATGCATGGCATGTGTGTAATTTTGCCCTGTTTCAGCGAGCTCAGCAGATTGGCACCATTGTCGCACACCACTTTACCAACTATCAAATTGAGTGGTGTCAGCCACTGATCTGCCTGTGAGCGCAAAGCTGAAAGGAGTGTAGGACCAGTGTGGCTCTTGGCTTCCAGGCACAACAGACGCAGCACAGCATGGCAAAGTCTCACCTGGCATGTGGAATAGGTTCTGGGGACCTTGGGCGGCGCAGCGGAAGAGATGGTAGCAGCGGAAAAGGATGAGTTAGTTGAGGAGGAGAGGGAGGATGGAGTAGGAGGAGGAGAAGAAGAGGCTGGCCTGCATGCAATCCGTGGCGGTAAAACGACACGGGTGCCACGGGTTACATGCTTGACAGCTGTCAGAAGGTTCACCCAGTGGGCAGTAAAAGTTATATACCTTCCCTGCCCGTGTTTGCTAGACCACGTGTCTGTGGCCAGAGATACATTCACTTGCTGCTGAACATGGCCATTTAGCTCTGGAATGCCCTTCTGCGAGAAATATTTCCTTCCTGGGACCTTCCATTGTGGTGTTCCAATGGCCATAAATTTCCGAAAGGCCTCCGAGTCCACCAGTTGATATGGCAGTAGTTGGTGGGCTATCAGTTCCGACAAGCCAGCAGTCAACCGTTGGGCAAGAGGGTTATCCGGCGTCATCATTTTTTTACGCTCCAACATTTGGGCCACGGAAGCCTGCCTTTTTCCAAAACAACATGAGGACGGCATGATGGAGGACAATTGTGAGGAGAGAGGAGAAGGAGAAGAGGCTGGACGGTGAGAGCCTGGAGTGTGGTTTTGTGGGTTCTGACGGCGTTGCTCCCACTGCGCTCGGTGATGGGAGTCCAGGTGCCTTCTTAAGGCGGTCATCCCTAGGTGAGTGTTGGGCTTACCGCGACGTATGCGTTGACTGCAAAGGCTGCAGATGGCAACACTATTGTCAGCAGTTGACACATTAAAAAAAGCCCACACTGCGGAGCCATGTGCCCGCATCTTGGGAGCGCCAGATGTGACTGTACATGGTTGATGGCTCGCTCCTGATACATTAGCAGCCTGCTACTTTGTCCCTCCTGTGCAATGTAAGTTCCACCTGCTTCTCCTCCCTATCTGCTGGTCCATCTCTCCCTCTGAACTCCCCTCCTCTTCCTCTCTTGTGGGCGCCCACGTGACGTCCATAGACACGTCATCATCGATGTCACCTTCCCCACCACTAACATTTGAGATCTCAGAGTAGGCAGCAACAGTGGGGATCAACCTCCTTTGGCTGATCTGGGTACTGTCGTCAGACTGCTGGGGCTGTTGCTACCTCCTCTTCCTGATCCAATGCCAACAATGGCTGTGCATCGCAAATGTCTTGTGATGGATTGGAAAATAATTCCAGTGACTCAAGCGGAGGGTATATGGTAGTGGTGGTGTTGGTGGTGGTGTCTTTGGGGGTGCACACAGCAGTGAGTGAAGAGGGTGCAGATAGAGAGGACGAGGAGGGTGCAGAAGAGGAAGGCTGAGTGAGCCACTCAACCAAGTCTGGTGCGTCCTTTGACGTAATCGAACGCACCTTCTGAAACTTCACATTTTGGCTCCGGCCTACTGCTCCTGCCCTACCCCTACCACCCCAGCGTAAGGGCCTGCTTCTAACTCTGCCTGTCATTTTTTATATTACCCTGTGACAAAAGTCTCTAGAGAAGCACAGTATATGTGGAAGAAGGTATATAACACCCCACTTCAATCTGTGGTTTTGGGGGGCCACTGGTCTATCACACCAGTTATACAAAACATTGGCCAGTAAGTTTGGCACTGTGTGTAGCAGAGTTAATGCAGCAAAAGAGGCAATATTTTTGCAGGACACAAATACACTTTTATAAAAGTATACTGTTAGATAACACCCCGCTTCAATATGTGGCATTGGGGGGGCCACTGGTTTATCACACCAGTTATACAGAAAATTGGCCAGTAAGTTTGGCACTGTGTGTAACACAGTTAACGCATCAAAAGAGGCAAAATTTTTGCAGGACAAAATACACTGTTATAAAAGTATACTGTTAGATAACACCCCACTTCAGTTTGATGTAATGGGGGGCCACTGGTCTATCACACCAGTTCTACAAAAAATTGGCCAGTAAATGTTGTCACTGTGTGTAGCACAGTTAACGCAGCAAAAGAGGCAAAATTTTTGCAGGACAAAAATACACTGTTATAAAAGTATACTGTTAGATAACACCCCACTTCAATCTGTGGTATTGGGGGCCAATGGTCTATCACACCAGTTATACAAAAAATTGGGCAGTAACTGTTGTCACTGTGTGTAGCACAGTTAACGCAGCAAAAGAGGCAACATTTTTGCAGTACCCAAATACACTGTTATAAAAGTATATTGTTAGATAACACCCCACTTCAATCTGTCGTTTAGAGGGGCCACTGGTCTATCACACCAGTTACAGTATAATACTTTTTTAAAAGTGCTTTTGTCACTCTTTGTAGTTGTAGTATCGCTGCAGAAACGCTCACCACACCAGTCACAATGCTGCACAGTGCACAATACAAATCCACTATAATATGCTTTCGATATTAGAGAGTATATTATAAGTGTATTACACCCCTATATAGTGCACTGCACACCTATAACAAATACCAGTCCTTAAAATTACTTTTATGGTCCTAAACAGAGTGATCTGTGTCACTGACAATCTGTCCCTGCTCCCCACAGCAAACCTCTCCCTGCACTGACAAAAGAGACAATATAGATATAGTACACCTGTACCAAATACCAGTCCTTAAAAGGACTTTTGTGGACATATAACAGAGCGATCTGTGTCACTGACAATCTGCCCCTGCTGCCCACAGCAAACCTCTCCCTACACTGACAAAAGAGACAATATAGATATAGTACACCTATACCAAATACCAGTCCTTAAAAGGACTTTTGTGGACCTATAACAGAGCCATCTGTGTCACTGACAATCTGTCCCTGCTACACACAGCAAACCTCTCCCTACACTGACAAAAAGCAGAATGTAAAATGGCCACCAGATCGGATCTATTTATAAGGTAGGGGGTATGTCCATGTGCTGAAATGTCTCAATTGGCTGTCCCGTTCCACCTGATGGATGTGTCATGGGTCAAAGTTCTCCCCAATGTAAACTAATATGGCAGCCACGAACAACGCCATATGTTCGCAATATCGGCGGACTGCGAACTAGCAAAGTTCGCCGTGAACCGACCGCCGGGCGAACCACAAGGCCATCTCTATCAAAGAATACATTATTTAAAGGATAAATTTAAAGGGTAACTTCACTTTCGTGGTGGGAAAAAATAAAGAAAAAATAATACAGCGTATACAGTTGCCATGGTAGTTCATTGAGAACTACAAGCTTACAGTCGCAAACTTTGGATTTTGGGACTTGTAGTTCATTCACACTCAGAGCTGTGTGAATGAATGACACGGCAGTGTGGGTGGAGCCCAGCAGGGCAGCACTGTTTTCAAAAAGTGACAGCTAGTACGAGGAACTTCTCTCCGTACTGCTGTTACAGAGAGAGCAGTGGGAACATGTTCCACTCTAAAATTGGTTGAAACATGTAACTTAGAGAGTAACTCCACTTTTGTTGAGAAAAAAAAAAACATTCCCCTCTGTGTGATCTCTGTACATTACAAGGATTTTAACAAACTTTGTTGCAGATTCCTACCTTTTGTTATTCTGAATAAATCTCTGTTTGTTCCTCTGTGCGTCTGTGCTGAGTGGGTCAAATGGGAGTGGTTTCATAATTATCAATCAGCTGTGGCAGCTGCAGAGCACTAATGAGGAAATCTGCTGGGCCTGCATCCCTTTAGATGTGCTCCTATTGGGAGTATCTCACCAAAATGTGATTTTTATTGCAGGGGATGCCAGAAATCTGACTTGTATCTTAGGCAGACTTCTGGGAAAATTGGTGAGCCAATCACACAAGCAGTAAATGATGTTTCTGGGGTGGGGTCAGCAGACATGGGAGTAAGTCACACATGTGCAAGTCACAAGCAAGTCTCAAGTCTTAACTTTTAAGTCTCAAGCAAGTCCCAAGTTACTGTGGCGAAAAGCAAGCAAGTCAAGTCGAGTCCCTGCTAGAAGTCAAGCAAGTCAAGTCAAGTCATTTATTTTGGTCAAGTCACAAATCAAGTCAAAATACTGATCTACCCCGATTTTCACCTTTAAATCAGTTAAAAGTCAGTGGTCAGGAAAGGTTTTGTTTTATTTTCAAGATTAACAAAACTGCTTAGTGCTTTTTTCTTGGCATATTAAAGAAACACTTTGAATGTCCAAAAAGCTCAAAATCCTTTGTCTGGTCATGTTTTAACACCACAGTCACTAAACATGTTAAGTTTTTCCATTGTTAAACAGCCAGTGTCCTAAAAATCAGAACACACTAAGGTGTTTTTTAAGTGACTGTGGTGTCAGAAACATAACAGGCACATTCATTTTGCTTTAACACATCTTGAGAAAATGCAAATATTTAATAACTTAAAAAAGTAAAGTAATTTCGAGTCATATGTCTCAAGTCATTAATACCAAGTCAAAGTCAAGTCGAGTCTTTTATTAATTTTAGTCAAGCAAGTCTCAAGTCCTCAAACTGGTGACTTAGGTCTGACTTAAGTCAAGTCATGTGTACAGAACAGCTCCAGGTAGCCATATTGTATTGCAATTTCAGAAATTATAACAGCTGCAGATTGAAAAGGAAAGGTAATTTTTAATAACATTCAATTACAATACGATTTGTGTCACAATTGTATACGTTATATTGTTTTTTCTTTATTTGCTATTTTTGGAGTGGAGTTACCCTTTAACTTTGCACCCATTTTGAATGTCTGGTTTGAAAGTGATGGTTTGCTTTAATGTTAAACACATGATATTCAAATTCGTAAAATCTAATCAGAAAAATTATTAAACTGGCTGCCACATGAAATTGCCATGTTAATTGTAGGACCCATGAAATTCCTATTAGTTTCCATGCTGTCAAGGAAATTCTGTAGTACAGAATAGAGTGTAGAATACTAACATAACATTAGCATTCATCGCCTCCATTGGCCACACATTCAGACATAAAAAGGTATTCCTTCCAAGAATCTCCAAGCAGAAAAGCCCAGGCTTTTGGCAAAATACTTTGTAATCTCATTGCTTTTCATAGCGCAAACCGAAATCCTCCAGGGAATTTTCTAGAACAAATTACACAGCCACTGAATCGGTGCATGATACGAATGGCAGTGCACACATACAGCACTATGTTCAATTAGATTTAGCAAATAAACACTGTGTACAGAATAAATAGGAATCCAAGTAACAACATTTGCTGTAAAAGGCTATAATGAACATAATTAAAAAAAAAAAAAGAGTAAGTCCTGGTAAATTAAATCTCTTTTACCTTTTCTTTAAATGTGCTGAATCTGAAATGTGCAGTTAGCTTGAATAGCTTCAATATTAACAGTGAGCACTACTTGAATTATTTAAATTCCTGTCTGTAGAGTATTCTATAATTACAACATTGGACATCAAATCAGACTGAATTGTATTTATGTCACAATAAACATAAAATAAAAGTTTAGTAACATTTTTTTTTTTTAAATTAAACAGGTTATTTCCAAGCAATTCACGAGAATGCTGAATTTAAATAAACCATTTTTGTAGCATTACAAAGCCTCAAATATCTCTCTTTTTAAATGTATGAAGATTATATGGATTGTGCAAATGCATTATTTAAGATTTCTAAAAATAAAATTTCCATGGTGTTATGACCTTTGAAAGCACACAGATTTCAGTTTTAGAAATGTGTACATATTAATGATGAGCTTCATGTTCCATTAGAATTATTGTAAGGCTTTATTCAAAACTGATTTACACCAGTCATGAATATCCATCAGTTGCCTGATCTGTGGTTTATTTGCATTTAGCAGTTTAGAGTTATTTTGTAATCCGTTGATTCTCTTACATTGTTTAAACAAACATTAAAGGCTTATTTACACTTGCATTGGTCTCTGAAAAGTGATCAATGGTGGATCGCTTTTCATAGGGTGGTACTGGAGGGGCTAACAGGCATTCAGGAGACAATAGTGCCACCTTCTAAATTTCCTTTTTTTTTTTTTTGAAAGCTGAATAGAGTTTTTAAATGTTAATCCCACACTACAACGATGAGCCTAGCATCTGCCTAATAGTTGTGGCTTGCTCTCATCCATTTGAATGGGTGGTGTATGGTGGTAGTACTGCCCCCAAACACAATAAGAGGCATAACTTTTGCTGCAACCATGAAGCAAAGCATCACAGACAGGGCATGAGTACAACCTAATCTGAGCGCTGTGTTATTTTAAGGTGGGCAGAGGGTTGGGGGTTGGTAAAACTGTGTCTCAACTGCCAAGTGTAAATGGGCCCTTAACCCATAAAGCAAGTAAAAAGGTGTAACAGGGTCTTTAAAGCTGAGCTAAACTTTGAAATTAAAAAAAAAAAGAAAAAAAAATTCTATTAGGTAGCAATTTTTGGTTGAATAGACAAGCAAACTCTCTTCTGCTGAAAAACATCTTTCTCTTTTCCCTAGCAATTTTTTTTCTTACTGTACAGTGTACCCTTACAGATGCCAGGTATGGAGATGGGTATGTAGAGGTAACACCATTAGTGGCCGCCCAATAGCCAAAGAGAATTTTTTTTAAATGTTTGCTATGTCTGACTTTTGCTATCTTATTTGATAAACCCTATCTATGGATTATACAGTATCTCACAAAAGTGAGTACACCCCTCACATTTTTGTAAATATTTTATTACATATTTTCATGTGATAACACTGAAGAAATTACACTTTGCTACAATATAAAGTAGTGAGTGTACAGCTTGTATAACAGTGTAAATTTGCTGTCCCCTCAAAATAACTCAACACACAGCCATTATTGCCTTAACCGCTGGCAACAAAAGTGAGTACACCCCTCACATTTTTGTAGATATTTTATTATAGCTTTTCATGTGACAACACTGAAGAAATGACACTTTGCTACAATGTAAAGTAGTGAGTGTACAGCTTGTATAACAGTGTAACTTTGCTGTCCCCTCAAAATAACTCAACACACAGCCATTATTGTCTAAACCACTGGCAACAAAAAGGGGGAAGTACACTCCTAACTAAAAAATGTCCAAATTTGGCCCAAAGTGGGAATATTTTGTGTAGCCACCATTATTTTCCAGCACTGCCTTAATCCTCTAGGGCAGGGGTGGGGAACCTTTTTTCTGCCAAGGGCCATTTGGGTATTTATAAAATCATTCGGGGGCCGTACAAAATTATCAACTTAAAAATTAGCCTGTTTTATTTGGTCAAACATTTAATTAACTCACCCCTTATGTGATGGCTACAATTGCTTCTCTTTGGTGAGATGTGTGATGTTAGCTGGTATTGATGATGTTGCTACTTGCAACTGGTTTTCCAGGTTTGCGTCGGTCAGTCTGGAGCGCAGTCGAGTTTTTGTGGTGGTAAGTCTTGAAAAGAACTGCTGGTGGGTATAGCTGGCTGGTACTGCTGGTGGGTACAGCTGGCTGGTACTGCTGGTGGGTACAGCTGGCTGGTACTGCTGTGGGTACTGCTGGCTCAGGCTGGTACTGCTGGCTTGTACTGTGTTGTGGATACTGCTGGCTGGTACTGCTGGCTCTGGCTGGTACTGCTGTGGGTTCTGCTGGCTCTGGCTGGTACTGCTGTGGGTATTGCTGGCTCTGGCTGGTACTGCTGTGGGTACTGCTGGCTCAGGCTGGTACTGCTGGCTTGTACTGTGCTGTGGGAACTGCTGGCTGGTACTGCTGGCTCTGGCTGGTACTGCTGTGGGTACTGCTGGCTCTGGCTGGTACTGCTGTGGGTATTGCTGGCTCTGGGTGGTACTGCTGTGGGTACTGCTGGTTCTGGCTGCTACTGCTGTGGGTACTGCTGGTTCTGGCTGGTACTGCTGTGAGTACTGCTGGTTCTGGCTGGTACTGCTGTGTGTGCTGCTGGAGGGAAATGCTGGCTAGGAAAAGTGTAGCAGCGCCACGCTGGAGGAAGAGGTGATGTTTCCTGTATTGGTCACAGGCGGAGTGCATTTAATATCACTCCGCCTGTGACTCACTCAGACTGTCATAACGGAGCAGAAACTATACAGGAAGCATCGGCTCCATTCTGACACATCAGCTGAGAGACACAGACTTAGCTGCACGGGGGGCCGGACCAAATGACTTTGCGGGCCGCATACAGCCCCCGAACCATAGGTTCCCCACCCCTGCTCTAGGGCATGGAGTTCACCAGAGCTTCACAGGTTGCCACTGGAGTCCTCTTCCACTCCTCCATGACAGCATCACAGGGCTGGTGGATGTTAGAGACCTTGCGCTCCTCCATGTTCCGTTTGAGGATGCCCCACAGATGCTCAATAGGGTTTAGGTCTGTAGACATGCTTGGTTAGTCCATCACCTTTTTCCTCAGCTTCTTTAGCAAGGCAGCGGTCATCTTGGAGGTGTGTTTGGGGTCATTAGCATTTTGGAAAACTGCCCTGTAGCCCAGTCTCCGAAAGGAGGGAATCATGCTCTGCTTCAGTATGTCACAGTACATGTTGGTATTCATTGTTCCCTCAATGAACTGTAGCTCCCCAGTGCTGGTAGCACTCATCCAGCCCCAGACCATGACACTCCCACCACCATGCTTGACTTTAGGTAAGACACACTTGTCTTTGTACTCCTCACCACACACGCTTGACACCGTCTGAACCAAATACGTTTATCTTGGTCTCATCACAACACAGGACATGGTTCCAGTAGTCCATGTCATTAGTCTGCTTGTTTTCAGCTAAATGTTTGTGGGCTTTCTTGTACATCATTTTAGAAGAGGTTTTCTTCTGGGACGACCGCCATGCAAACACATGTGTGCTCCTTACCATTAAGACCAGTTATAGGTGGAGGCGGTGACCACTTTTTTGCATCATCGTTGATATCTATATTGAGCCAGGCAACGCACTGACACCTTTGCCGCCGTTGTGCGATGTGCTGGGTGTTCAGTGTGACCCTGTGCCTTTAAGGAGGGGGTGTTCTCCCTCTAGTCACCTGTCCTCCATCTATCCCATTAAATGCATGTGCTCTCATTGTAGAGACTCTTTAAATTGTAGAGTTAGGGACTGCAGATTACAGGGTGCCTTGCCGGGGCCTGCAGCTTACACATGTATTTGCAAATGTGTGCAACCAAACCCCTGTTTTTAATGCATACTGTTAGACAGTTCAATTCGGTTGGTCGCTGGCTGGTTGGTAAGTTGTGACTGGAAATCTCCTTGTTTTTTTGATCTGCGTCTGCCCTTCCAGTGCTCCTTACTATTAAGACCAGTTATAGGTGGAGGCGGTGACCACTTTTTGCATTATCGTTGATATCTGTTCTGAGTGGAACCTGTCCTGTTAAACTGCTGTATGGTCTTGGCCACCATGCTGCAGCTCAGTCTCAGGGTCTTGGCAATCTTCTTATAGCCTAGGCCATCTTTATGTAGAGCAATAATTATTTTTTCAGATCCTCAGAGAGTTCTTTGCCATGAGGTGCCATTTTAAACTTCCAGTGACCAGTTTGAGAGAGTGAGAGCGATAACATCAAGTTTAACACAACTGCTCCCCATTCACACCTGAGACCTTGTAACACTAACGAGTAAAGTTACACTGGGGAGGGAAAATGGCTAATTGGGCCCAATTTGGACATTTTCACTTAGTAGTGTACTCACTTTTTTTGTCTGCGGTTTAGACATTAATGGCTGTGTGTTGAGTTATTTTGAGGGGGCATTAAATTTACTCTGTTATACAAGCTGTACACTCACTACTTTACATTGTAGCAAAGTGTCATTTCTTCAGTGTTGTCACATGAAAAGATATAATTAAATATTTACAAAAATGTTAGGGGTGTACTTACTTTTGTGAAATACAGTATATTTATCTATCCAGTTTGTTAATGCTATCTATCTATCTATCTATCTATCTATCTATCTATCTATCTATCTATCTATCTATCTATCTATCTATCTATCTATCTATCTATCTATCTATCTATCTATCTATGACTGTGTAACAAATCCTCTGTGTTATTGTCAGCTTGCTTATATTTTGTTTATTTGGTTTATGCCATTGGATAATCGGGGTCAGAGAGGAGCTTAATCAAACTATTGCTACAGGGCACCATGATTGTGGTCTTGCAACTGGTTATGGAATTACAATTAGGTGTTAGGGTTAAAGTGGGAGTAAACCCTCATCTCTGACTTGTACCTATAGGCAAGTCTATAATAAGACTTAGCTATAGGTACTGTAAATATCTCCTAAACAGGTACTGTTTAGGTGGTATTTACTATATATACAGCCCATGACATCACTGGTGCATGCGTTCTGAAGGAATGGCCACACCATTTGTTCCTTCAGAGTCCTGTGCCATAAACGGCGGCTACCCCACTCAGTGCAATCTTTGTGGCTATGACCAGTCACACAGCCGAAACTGAAAGGAGGAACAGGTGAAGATGTAAGCATTCTCCAGCTGTGACAGTGCATCCCTAGAGGGCTGCATTTTCAAGTAAGTTTCACATAATGTGCTAGTATGCGATGTTTACTAGCACAGTATGACATTGCCTTACTGGTCAGAAAAAAAAAAATCACCCAGCAGTTTACTACTACAGTACTTTAAGGTTAGGTTGTAGGTGGTTAAGTGAAAGGTTTAGAGTTAAATTGTTACCAAACCCAGGACCCTGCATTCACTATACCTGGTTTCCCACAGTACAAAGAACATGGAAATACAATTATATTAATAAATATAAACTGCTAAATACCTTTTCTCATCAGCAGTATACAGTGAGGGGAAAAAAGTATTCGATCCCCTGCTGATTTTGTATGTTTGACAAAGAAATGAGTGAGAGACAGAATAACAACAAAAATATCCAGAAAAATGCATTTCAAAAAAGTTATAAATTGATTTGCATTTTAATGAGTGAAATAAGTATTTGATCCCATATCAATCAGCAAGATTTCTGGCTCCCAGGTGTCTTCTATACAGGTAACAAGCTGAGTTTAGGAGCACTTTAAGAAAGGGAGTGCTCCTAATCTCTCCTTGTTACCTGTAAAAAAAACACCTGTCCACAGAAGCAATCAATTAGATTCCAATCTCTCCACCATGTCCAAGACCAAAGAGCTGTCCAAGGATGTCAGGGACAATATTGTAGACCCTCACAAGGCTGGAATGGGCTACAAGACTATAGCCAAGCAGCTGGTGAGAGGGTGACAACAATGATTATGAGAGCGGTGAGGAATCAGCCCAGAACAATCTTGTTAATGATCTCAAGGCAGCTGAGACCAAAGTCACCAAGAAAACAATTGGTAACTCACTACGCCGTGAAGGACTGAAATCCTGCAGTGCTCGCAAGGTCCCCCTGCTCAGGAAAGCACATGTACAGGCCAATCTAAAGTTTGCTAATGAACATCTGAATGATTCAGAGGAGAATTGGGTAAAAGTGTTGTGGTCAGATAAGACCAAAATCAAACTCTTTGGCATCAAACTCAGCTCTCCAAGTTTGGAGGAGTTGCCTATGACCCCAAGAACACAGTTAGCAACTCTATCTCCCTATCACCTCTTACTTATTTACTGACCTTAATTGCCACTATTTCTCCGTTCCACCACACCCAGACACATACAAGGCCTTGGAAGCAATGCACTCAGATCCAAACACTGTGTGTCATAAAAGTGTTATTTATTTCCGGATATCATACAGTATTATATGGTATACAAAACAGGATATAACATGGGATTGTTGCCCTTGGTTTACTGCTATATAGGGACAGGCTCCCTTTTACCTAGGGTGTGTTCAGTGACCACAAGAGCATATTCTCCAACTAAAGGCATTTTTTCTCCTTACTGTATATATGTCATCTTTAGTTATACAAAAACAACTCACTTTTACAGTAAACATAATATTAAGTAAATGTTCTGAGCTGAAATGTTGTGGTCAGAGCTAAGCTTACAGTAACTTCTTCATTTTCTATGTAAGCGCAAACTGTAAAATAATATTCAATAATAAAGAAGTTCTCCAGACTGAGTTTCACAAAGCATTGTAAATAATTTAAGGAGTATTTACAAAATAGATTCTTTCAAACACCATCCCCACCGTGAAACATGGAGGTGAAAACATTATGCTTTGGAAGTGTTTTTCTGCCAAGGGGACAGGACAAATGTACCGTCTTATCTTGGGTGAGAACCTCCTTCCCTCAGCCAGAGTTTTGAAAATTGGTTGTGGATGGGTATTCCAGCATGACAATGACCCCAAACACACAGCCGAGGCAACAAATGAGTGGCTCAGGAAGAAGCACAGTAAGGTCCAGAAGTGGCCTTGCCAGTCTCCAGACCCTAATACCATAGAAAATTTATGGAGGGAGCTAAAGGTTCGAGTTACCAAAAGTCAGCCTCAAAACCTTAATAACTTGGAGAGGATCTGCAAAAAGGAATGGGACAAAATCCCACCTGTCGTGTGTGCAAACCTGGTGGCCAACTACAAGAAACGTCTTACCTCTCTGATTTCTAACAAGGGTTTTTCCACCAAGTAGTCATGTTTTTCAAATGCATTTTTCTCAATATTTTTGTTGTTATTCTGTCTCGCACTGGTAAAATAAACCTACCATTAAAATTATAGACTGATCATTTCTTTGCCAGTGGGAAAATGTACAATATCAGCAGGGATCAAATACTTTTTTTCCTCACTGTATAGCAGCCTTGTGACTTGTATCAGTGTCTGCTTAAAGGGTAACTAACTCCACGTTCATGGGGAAAAAAAAAATAGCAAATAAAGAAAAAATAATACAGCATATACAATTGCAACACAAGTCATATCGTGATTGAATGTTATTAAAAATTACCTTTCCTTTTCATTCTGCAGCCGCTGTAATTTTCTAAAAATTCAATGCAATATGACTACCTGGAGCTGTTCTGTACACAGAATGTATACAGAAGGCCTCACAGGAAACATCATTACCTGTTTGTGTGATTGGCTCACCAATTTTCCCAGTAGTTTGCCTAAGATACAAGTCCGATTTCAGGTATCCCTACAACAAAAATGTCATTTTTGGTGAGATACTTCCAATAGGAACACATCTAAAGGGATGCAGGCCCAGCAGAAATCCTTATTAGTGCCCTGCTGCTGCACAGCTGACTGATAAATATAAAACCACTTCCATTACACTCACTCAGCACAGAGGAAAAAACAGGGATTTCTTCAGAATAACAAAAGGTAGGAATCTGCAACAAAGGTTGTTATAATCCTTGCAATGTACATAGATCACCCAAAGTGGAGTTACGCTATAAGCTTTTAGGAGGAGTTTTCATTCTCCCTTGACCCTCTGTCTGGACAGAGCTGATTGGCTTTGTGCTGATCACATGCACTTTCCCAAGACAAAAAAAAAACACACTAATCTGAGATTGTGCAGCTTGACTTTGAATGTTCTATTCTATCACGATTTGTGTTGGAGTCAGTTAAAGAAGGGGGGATCAGAGAAGACAGGAAAACACAGCCTTTATATACAATGCAGAGGATTTACCCCTTAGGTTCCACAGTGAGTATAACAAGCATGCTTCACTTCATATACAGACTGATTTTACTGTTGTGGGTTTAGTAACACTTTACGTTTTATGGTTTAGTTAGTCTGTTAGAATCAAGTTTTGGGTTAAGGAGGCTCAGACAAATAATTTAACACTGACAGGAGTGCTTACAAAGGTCGGCTTGTATTCATTTATGTAAAACTTTATCCCAAAAGGAAAAAAAACTGTAATTGCTTAAAAGTGTTAGCTACCGTGTGTATACAGAAGTGAGTATACCCCTCACATTTTTGTAAATATTTTATTATATCTTTTCATTATATCTTGACAACACTGAAGAAATTACACTTTGCTACAATGTAAAGTAGTGAGTGTACAGCTTGTATAACAGTGTAAATTTGCTGTCCCCTCAAAATAACTCAACACACAGCCATTAATGTCTAAACCACTGGCAACAAAAGTGAGTACACCCCTAAGTGAGAATGTCCACATTGGGCCCAATTAGCCATTCTCCCTCCCCGGTGTCATGTGAATCGTTAGTGTTACAAGGTCTCAGGTGTGAATGGGGAGCAGGTGTGTTAAATTTGGCATTATCGATCTCACTCTCTCATACTGGTCACTGGAAGTTCAACATGGCACCTCATGGCAAAAGATCTGAAAAAAAATAATTATTGCTCTACATAAAGATGGCCTAGGCCAGTGTTTCTCAACTCCAGTTCTCAGGGCACACTAACAGGCCAGATTTTAAGTATTACCTTGGGGAGATGCAGACTAAAATATTGCAATCACTGAGCAGCAAATTATATCACCTGTGATGTAATTCAGTTTTCTTGCAAACCTGGCCTGTTAGTGTGCCCTGAGGGCCGGAATTGAGAAACACTGGCCTAGGCTATAAGAAGATTGCCAAGACCCTGAAACTGAGCTGCAGCATGGTGGCCAAGACCATACAGCGGTTTAGCAGGACAGGTTCCACTCAGAACAGGCCTCGCCATTGTCGACCAAAAAAGTTGAGTGCACATGCTCAGCGTCATATCCAGAAGTTGTCTTTGGGAAATAGATGTATGAGTGCTGCCAGCATTGCTGCAGAGGTTGAAGGAGTGGGGGATCAGCCGGTCAGTGCTCAGACCATACGCCGGACACTGCATCAAATTGGTCTGCATGGCTGTAGATGGAAGCCTCTTCTAAAGATGATGCACAAGAAAGCCCACAAACAGTTTGCTGAAGACAAGTAGACTAAGAACATGGATTACTGGAACCAGGTCCTCTGGTCTGATGAGACCAAGATAAATGTATTTGGTTCAGATGGTGTCAAGCATGTGTGGCGGCCACCAGGTGAGGAGTACAAAGACAAGTGTGTTTTGCCTACAGTAAAGCATGATGGTGGAAGTGTCATGGTCTGGGGCTGCATGAGTGCTGCTGGCACTGGGGAGCTACAGTTTATTGAGGGAACCATGAATGCCAACATGTACTGTGACATACTAAAGCAAAGCATGATCCCCTCTCTTCAGGGACTGGGCCGCAGGGCAGTATTCCAACATGATAATGACTCCAAACACACCTCCAAGACAACCACTGCCTTGCTAAAGAAGCTGAGAGTAAAGGTGATGGACTGGCCAAGCATGTCTCCAGACCTAAACCCTATTGAGCATCTGTGGGGCATCCTCAAGGGGGAAGGAGGAGGAGGGCAAGATCGCAAACATCCACCAGCTCCGTAATGTCATCATGGATGAGTAGAAAAGGACTCCAGTGGCAACCTGTGAAGCTCTGGTGAAGTCCATGCCCAAGAGGGTTCAGGCAGTGCTGGAAAATAAGGGTGTCCACACAAAATATTGACATTTTGGGCCCAATTTGGACATTTTGACTTAGGGGAGCACTCACTTTTGTTGCCAGCGGTTTAGACATTAATGGCTGTATGTTGAGTTATTTTGAGGGGACAGCAAATTTACACTGTTTTACAAGCTCTATACTTACTACTTTACATTGTAGCAAAGTGTCATTTCTTCAGTGTTGTCACATGAAAAGATATAATAAAATATTTACAAAAATGTGAGGGGTGTACTCACATTTGTGAGATACTGTATATATATATATATATATATATATATATATATATATATATATATAAAATATATCTCACTCAGATGTGGTGATCAGCACTTCAGAAATCTCACAGTGCAGTGCAATCAGGCCATCCCACAGGAAATATATATTCAAAAAAAAGTTCAGGAGGCGCATACGCGGAGAACTCCAATATGACTGCTTAGCCTTGGAGCTCTGGTCTTCTGATCGCTGCCACAGCCTTCAGAGCACTCCTTCCTGTCCCGCTTCACCAGCGTTCGATCTGAGAACCCCCAGGGAAAATTCTGATGTCCGCAGGCTCTGCTAGGAGGAATCTATCCACTCAGCTGGACCACATCCCGTGGCAGGCCGGTCGATCCAAGATGGTGGCCACTACCACACGAGGCACAGACTGTGATACAGAGAAATCAATAGCTGACCAAGACGTTTCAAGCCCTGCAATACCTCCTATAGTACATGTAACAGTGAGTAATCAGCTCCATGCTGCACCTTACCCAGCATCTACTGAATCAATGATTGGGAGGACATGTGAAGAGCTTATCCTAACACCCATGAGTTACTTTCTGGTCACCCCAGATGCATGTGAGAAGGGGGCCCACAATCTCCATATCACCCCTATTGATTTCCCTTCTATGATAGCTGTTTTTTCCACAATGCTGTTCAAGGATCTGGCCCAAACAGCTGCACAGATCATCTCTTCCATCCATGCTGAACTGCAACATTTGGGATCACGGATGGAAGTGATATCAAAGAAGACTGATCAGTCTGTAGCCAGAATTACCCAAAACTCTTCCAGAATACAGGATATCCAGGACCAGTTGGAAACTGCATTGTCCAAAATAGATGACCTTGAAAACCATTCAAGATGACACAACTTCAGAGTCAGAGGACTCCCTGAATCAGTGAAAGAAGTTAATCATACAATTCCTTCCTTCATCAAGGACTTAATCCCAGACATCCCAGAACACTGTTTGGAATTGGACAGGGTGCACAGAGCCATGCAACCAATGCGATCTAATGGTCTACCGAGAGACATTATAGTTAAACCCCACTTTAACTCTGTCAAGGAAGAGGTGATGAAATTGTCCAGGAATTCATATGGGCTCACTATTCTGGGACATCGGGTCCAGGTCTTTGCTGGCCTCTCCCCCTTTACCGTACAAAGACATTGCTCTCTGAAACCCCTCTAACAAGTTCTGGCTTAAAAGGACATAACATACAGAGGGTCCTTTCCATTTAGCCTAAACTTCTTGTATCGGAACAAGGCCCACATTTTCTCTTCATTTTCTGAAGGTAAACGCCTGCTCCTACACCTGGGGCTGATTACCCAAGAGATCCCTGCTCCTTCCACCACCAGGGGTACCTTATCTGCCAAAAGGCCTTCTCCTCCTAGTCAACTTACTCTGATTTGGCAGAAACAACAACCGAAGAGGTCAAGGGACTCTCAACCTCCCTGAGGAAGTAATTTGGATTAGGGACAACTGGATCCTGTTTTGCACATTCTGGAATTGATCTTTCAGACGGCCTTCCTCTCCCCACAATTTGCGCTAGCTTTTACCATGAGTTTACCTCTTTGTTTCCTGGGGAACTCCTCCAAAGGGGTGGAGGGGAGGGGGGAGAGGGACCTGCAATTTCTATTCCCCAATGTTTGACGAGTTCAAAGTCTAATTTGTCTTAAAGTTTTCAAGGTTTTTCTTATACCTTCCCTTAGTTATGCTTGGGCATATTTGCTGTTAAGATACAGCTGGGATGTCATTCAGGGTTGCTCCTAGAGTTCTCTCTTTTGGTGGGGCGAATTCTGAGACCCACTATACTCACTGGATACATTACTCTATGGAATATTATGATTGACCCTGTGCAGTTGCCCCTTTAATGCGCCAGGCTGGTAACAAAGAAACATTTCCTGTCTTATTGCGTGACAGGGGTTAAGGAGCAGCTTGGCGACAATTGTTCAGGCCCTATTCCCTCCATGTCTTAAGAAACAGTGCTCTGTTTATTTGAAGTTATCTATTATATCTCTAGCTTATGCGCTTATGTTTTACTCCCAGTGGCAGACTGATGTTCCCCACTTTTTGGGGATATCACCATTCTCAGGTTTTTTGGTGGGAAGCGGCTGGACCCTTCCTCACCTGGGTGTGTTACTGGGTTTTTGGTTTCATTGTTTCTCTAACTTGTTTTCTTGTATTCTTTTTCTTCCCCATATATACCTCTTTTCTTTTTCTTTCTCTAACTTTTCTTTTTCCTATGGTCTGCCTGGAACCCCTCCCACATCGATTTGCAGGATTGAGACATATGGAAAGGCTGTGGCACTGCTCGGCAGGGCGACCTGTCTTCACTGGGTGAGATTTTTTTCTATTTTGAGTTGTCCATACCTCTGATCCATTGCTAATTCTAAACCTTCCAATATGATCATGCAGATTATATCCCACAATGTACAGAGTCTTAATTCCCTGGTAAAACGGCAGAAATTGTTTCAATTATATCATACCCTAAAGATATTATTCTCCTACAGGAAAAAAAATTTCCCAATCTCTTGCAGCCCCTTCTTCATTCACCATAGCTTGCCCAATTTTACCTAGCTAATGCAAAAAACAAGACACGTGGAGTAGCAATTTGCTTTTCCAAACGTTTAAATTTCTCCCCTTCCCAAATACTCAGGGACCCTACGAAGGTCGTTACCTGTTGGTGGTGGGTACCATCAATGGAAATATCTATACATTTGTATCTTATTACACCCCAAGTAAAGGCCAAGCAGAATTTTTCGAAATCATGACACAAACACTAAAGCCTTATTTACAGGGCACCATCATTTTTGGAGACGACTCCAATATAGCTTTGATCTGATAAATCAAGTATGGGATCCCAAAATCAAAATGCCCCTTCAGACAAAGCCTAAAAAAAGCAAAGGTTTTTTACTCCCTTTGCATGATAGTTATCTGGAGGGAATTAAACCCCAATGTCAGGGACTACACGCACTTCTCGGCCCCACATCACATGTATGCCAGGATAGACCATATTTTCATTAGATCTTTCTCTATTCCCCTAGCCATAACATCCAAAATTAGAGACACACCCCTAGCAGACCACTCCATGCTGACACTATCCAACCAATGCTCTTTACAGAACGAGGCCCTCCTGAGTGACCCTATACAATGTACAATCCTAGAAAAAGCCCTTAAGGAATATTTTACAGACAATGACGATAACAGCATTTCGCCAAGAACCCTTTGGGCAGCCCACAAAGCAGTGCTGAGAGGAAAACTCATTCAAATTTCTTCCCAACTGAAACATGAACGCAGAGCTGAAATTCAGAAACTAAATGAGGAATTCCTTGATCTGAGCAAATGTCACAAAGGTAACCCTACCCCTTCCACCCTTTCTCAGCTAGACTCTGCCAAGGTGAAATTAAATTTAGCTCTGTCTACAGCAGCAGAAAAATACATTAGATAGACGGGTGCTAAATTCTACTCACAGAAGGACAAGATAGGTTCTAAATTGGCAAACAAACTATGCCCTAGACTGAGAATCTTATCTTTACCCCAAAATTCATACTTTATCAGGGGACTTAACACAAAACCCTATCTGTATCATGGAAACCTTTCAGATTTTCTGTTCTAATTTGTATGACTTGCAATCTTTTCTTGCCCCACATAAATTGGAGACTTTCCTTAGGGATCTCCCCTACCCAAAATCACACAAACTCACAGGGAACTCCTCGATAAACCTTTCACACCAGAGGAGATATTGGAGGCCATTAAATCTCTCAAACCAGGCTCAGTGCCTGGGCCTGACGGTTTTTCGGTCACCTATTATAAGAAATTTGGCCCCTCCTTGTCCCCCTATATGGCTCGATTTTTAACTCCCTTCGAGATGGAAACCCCCTGGACAGTAACTTAAACTTAGCATATATCTCTGTTATTCCCAAACCTGGGAAAGATGTAAGAGATGTTAGTAACTATCGTCTGATATCACTTATTAATGCCAACCTCAAACTTATGACTAAAATTCTTGCATCGAGAGTGTCGAGCTTTATATCTAAATATATTCACAAGGAGCAGGTGGGTTTCATCCCTAGGAGGCAGGGCCCAGACCAAGCTAGGAGAGCCATAGATATAATTTTGTTGCTACACTCTCATTAGGATGGGGGCGCCCCTTGACTTCCAAAAAGCCTTTGATTCTGTCTCTTGGCCCTACCTTTTTGAAATACTAGGAAGATGGGGTTTGGCTCTAAATTCTTGAGAATCATTTAGTCTTTTTACTCTGCCCCCGAAAGCACAGGTCCATTTTATGGGTCATTAATATAACTCTTCTGAGTTATAATAATGGTAGGGGTAGGTACAGGTACGGAGATTCGTGCAGCCAAACCAGCCTGCCACAATTTATCTGCGGTTGGCGGACAGCAAGTGATTAACTCAATGGGTCCCATTTCTCTTGGATACTGTATGAGTAAACTCAAAACGCCTCCCATTGAGAAATTTGGACTGTCCCAGATTTCGCACTTCCAACACTCTATCTAGCTAGACAAACCTGACCCCCCCCCCAAACTTACAACCTATTAACAATGGTGTTCCAAGATTATGGATCTGAGGGGAGGCATCTCTACTATCTATTCTGCCCTGGCTGGTTAGGCAGATAAACCATCCTATGCTCAGTCCTGGGAATCTGATTTGGATATACAGTGGGACCCGGGCAAATGGTTCCAGTCACTCCAACGCTCCTACAAAGATATCATGAACGTCTCTCTAATAGAAGTGAATGTTAAAATACTCACTAGATGGTATTATGTTCCCGTCAGTTTAGCCAGGATCTACCCAGATGCTTCTCCCCTGTGCTCCAGAGGGTGTAATCTAGTTGGTTCCATGTTTCATACATGGTGGTCTTGCCCCCCGGATTAGAGGCTGTTGGAACAAATATCTCCACCTTATACGGAAAGTTACTGGGGTTGTTGTTCCTCAGGATCCCACTATAGCCCTCTTGAACCACAGGGTAGATAAAACCCACAAACATACTCAGACCTTGAACTTCTTTATGTTTTTTGGAGCTAAAATTACGATAGCCGGAGCTTGCAAGAAGCCCTCGGTCTCAATATCAGCAACAAAGCGGAAAGTCTCCTGGATCATGTCTCAAGAACAACTTGTTGCTAAACATCAGGATAGAGTGTGAAGGTTTGAAGCAGTCTGGGAACCTTGGGTGCTTTATGTTGTAGTACCCAAAAAACGAGGAAGTAGAGGGTATTGGAATCCAATATGCTGGATGTGTAATAGGAAGTCCATGAGCTTAGGGTTGCCATCAAGAGAAAAACTGAAACCAGGTATCTGGAGCTGTGATAAAGATGAAAGAGAGAGGTGCCTCCAAGTGCAGGTTTTCAAGTTTAATGTAATAAAAACAATGTAGACTCACATTGAAGTAGAAGTAGACAGGCACATCTATATACGATCATCGGTGAAGAGTTAAGTCCCTGGTTTTGGCGGCATCCTGCAGGGTGGTTGCCGTGTCATGCAGCCTTGTTGCTCTCTGTAAGGAAGCCCGCTGTACGGTGTTGGAGGATCTGATCAAAGCAAGGCTTGAGATGCTCCTGGAGCGGGATAGATACATCACCGGTGTGCGACACGTTACCGATGATCGTATATAGATATGCCTGTCTACTTCTACTTCCATGTGAGTCTTTATTGTTTTTATTGCATTAAATTAGAAAACCTGCACTTAGAGGCACCTCTCTCTTTCATCTCCATGACATTCCCCCCAAAGGACCCTCCCGGCAGACCTAACCCCCCCCCCTGCTCATTGACTCTTCTTTCTCTAAAAGCCACTTGGCTTCTTCCCCTTTTCATCTCTCTCTTCACTCTTCATCTATTCTTTTTCCTCCAATTGGGAAATTCTTTTTCTGCTCCCAATGCTACCATATGGAGTGCTCAGAAGCTTGAACAATTGTTTGTCTCATTTTCTTATATTTTGATAGCCAAACACAAGTTTTTTTTAGACATGAGAGTGGTTCTTTGAATTCTCTTTCCCTCTCTGTATGATACAAGCAGCCCTGGATTTGACATTAGCTAGACTGGTTGCGCTAGATGCGGGCCGGAGGAGAGGAGGCCTTCTGGGTCTCCAGACACCCTTGATGGGGTCTCCACATCCACAGTTTGATTTCATGGGTGTGGTGTGCCTGACTCCCACCAGGTTGGAGAAGCCCTGACTATAGTCCAGGATTTCCTAGGGCCTTCTACAACAAGAGGCTTAGAGGGTGTAAGAAGCTTTTGCTACTTGTTGTGGTCATATGTTTAGTTAGAATTATACTCTCTATGTCTCCCTATAATTACACAAACCACTCTAAGGGATTTTGAATATTTGTATTATATTTGTTAATTTACTCCTTTGGGCCTTGCAGGCTCAATTATTATCTGTATGGCCTTTTTATTACAATATTCAATAAACATTGAAATCTGGAATATGTAGTGCAGTTTTGGGCACTAGTTCACAGAAAGGATATTGGGGGACTGAAGAAAGTGCAGAGAAGAGCAAACACAGAGCTTCTCAAGAGCACGGAGGAACTCAGCTATGAGGAAAGATAAGAAGAAACTGAATTTATTCTCTCTTGAGAAGAGGAGATTAGGAGTGATATGATCAAAATGTACAAATATATACAGTAAGTGGCCCATATAATGAACTTGTTGTTGAGTTATTAACTTTAAGGTCATCACAGAGGACAAGGGGGAACTCTTTAGGTCTGGATGAAAAGAGATTTAATCTCCAAATACAGAAAGGTTTCTTCACAGTAGGAGCTGTGAAAATGTGGAGTAGACTCCCTCAAGAGCTGGTTCTGGCTAGCCCAATAGATTGCTTTAAAAAAGGCCTGGATTCTTTCCTAAATGTACATAATATAACTGGATACTAACATTTTATAGGTAAAGTTGATCCAGGAAATATCCAATTGCCTCTTGGTGGATAAGGAAGGATTTTTTTTCTCCTGCTGCAGCAATTTGGACCTGGCTTTACTGTTTTTTTTTTTTTTTTTGCCGTCCTCTAGATCAACTGTGGGTATATGATATGTATGAAATTTATGGGATATGAGATTTTGGTTTGGGACACAAGGACACTGGATTTATGGCAGGTATTTTTCTTTAGTTTCAGTAAATGTAGATAATGATACAAGAAGAAGTGAAAAGGAAGAAAAAAGGAGTGAGGGGGAAGGGAAAAAAAGGGGAGAATATGGAGGAGGAAAATCTAAAGTGGTAGAAAAACGATAAGAGAGAGTAAATGAGGTAAGAGGGGGAAGGGTATTCAAGGGGGAGCTCATGAAAATTTTAGCTTGTTGAGCTAAAGTATTATTGGGGTTAGTAAATAATGATATATCCTAGATTATTTGGGAAATAAAATCAAAGGTATTTGAAGGGATAATGTTCTATCCACAATGCCCGTACTTTCTGGAATTTATGTGGCAAATAGAGACGGCCTTGCGGTTCGCCCCGGCGGTCGATTTGCGGCAAATTTTGCTTGTTCGTTACCCGCCAATTTTGCGAACACTTGGCGTTGTTCGCGGTGGCCATATTAGTTTACATTGGGGAGAACTTTGACCCATGATACAGCCGTCAGGTGGAACGGGACAGCCAATTGAAACATTTCAGCACATGGACATGCCCCCACCTTATAAATAGACCAGAGCAGGCTGCCATTTCACATTCTGCTTTTTGTCAGCGTAGGGAAAGGTCTGCTGTGTTCATGAGGGAGAGATTGCCAGACACAAATAGCTCTCTTAAGATCCACAAAAGTCCTTTTCAGGGCTGGTATTTCGGTATAGGTCTACTATAGTCTCTTTTCAGTTTAGGGACAGGTATCCAGTCTGTGCTTTAGGGACAGTTAGAGATCAGCAGAGACACACATCGCTCTGTTAATGTCCACTAAAGTCATTTAAAGGGCTGCAATTTTTTTGGTATTGGTGTGCAGGTTCTGTTCAGTTTTGGGACAGGTATCCAGTGTGCTCTAGGGACAGATCTGCAGTGACACATATCGCTCTGTTAATGTCCACCAAAGTCATTTAAAGGGCTGGAATTTTTTTGGTATTGGTGTGCAGTGCACTATATAGGGGTGTAATCCACGGTATAATATACTTTGTAATATAGAAAGCATATTATAGTGGATTTGTATTGTGCGCTGTGCAACATTGTGACTGGTGTGGTGACAGAGCATTGCTGCAGCAATACTACAAACAGTGACAAAAGCACTTTTAATGTATTATAACTAGTGTGATAGACAAGTGGCCCCCCAATACCACTTATTGAAGTGGGGTGCTATCTGAGTATACTTTTACAAGTGTATTTGTGTCCTGCAACAATATTGCCTCTTTTGCTGTGTTAAGTCTGATACACACAGCGCCAAACTCCCTGGCCAATTTTTTGAACAACTGGTGTGATAGACCAGTGGCCCCCAATACCACATATTGAAGTGGGGTGTTATTTAGCAGTATACTTTTCTAAAAGTGTATTTTAGTCCTGCAAAAATGTGGCCTCTTTTGCTGTGTTAACTCTGCTACACACAGTGACAACAGTTACTGGCCAATTATTTGTAGAACTGGTGTAAAAAACCTGAGCCCCCCCAATACCACAGATTGAAGCAGGTGTTATATACATTTTTCCAGATATATTGCGATTCTCTATAGACACTTACACAGGGGTGGTAGGGGTAGGGCAGGAGCAATAGGCCGGAGCTAAAGTGTGACGTTCCGGAGGCACATTTGATTACGTCAAAGGACGCATCAGACTTGGTTGAGTGGATCACTCCGCCTTCCTCTTCTGCACCCTCCTCATCCTCTCTATCTGCACCCTCTTCCCTCTCTACTGTGTGCACCCCCAAAGACACCACCACAGACTACCACCACCACCACCCCATACCCTCCGCTTGAGTCACTGGAATTATTTTCCGATCCATCACAAGAAATTTGCGATGTGCAGCCATTGTTGGCATCGGATCAGGAAGAGGAGGTAGCAAAAGCCACCACTCAGCAGTCTGACAACAGTACCCAGATCAGCCCAAGGAGGTTGGTCCCCGCTGTTGCTGCCTACTCCAAGATCTCGAATGTTAGTGGTGGGGAAGGTGACGTGGATGATAATGTGTCTATGGACGTCACGTGGGTGCCCACAAGAGAGGAAGAGGAGGGGAGATCAGAGGGAGAGACGGACAGGCAGATAGGCAGGAGAGGCAGGCAGAAATTGCATTGCACAAGAGGTACAAAGCAGACTGCAAATGTGTCCGTTGCTGACAACAGTGTTGCCATCTGCAGCCTTTGCAGTCAACGCATAAGTCACGGTAAGCCCAACACTCACCCAGGGACGACCGCCTTAAGAAGGCACCAGAACTCCCATCACCGAGCCCAGTGGGAGCATCACTGTCAGAACCTACAAGCCACACTCCAGGCTCTCACCATCCAGCCTCTTCTCCTTCTCCTCTCTCCTCACATTTGTCCTCCACTCCACCTTCCATGATGCCGTCGTCACGTTGTTCTGGAAAAAGGCAGGCTTCTGTGGCCCAAATGTTGGAGCGGAAAAAAATGATGATGCTGGATAAGCCTCTTGCCCAACGTTTGACTGCTGGCTTGTCGGAACTGATCAGTGGCGGCTGGTGTATACAGGGCTCAGGGGCGCCGCCCCCCCATCCATGCATCCGGCCCCCTAATCTGCATGCAGGGACGGACGTATGGAGCTTAATGTTTTTTTTTTTTAAATCACCTGATTAGAGCCAGAGGATGTAATAGGGTGATACAAAGGGTGGTCCCGGGGCGGAGAGCAGTGCGCCCAGAGCCCACCCATTGTGTCACAATAGCGAATGAAAATTCGCTATTGTCACACCGATCCTCCTCCTCCTGGCCAATCAGGAAGCCGGTCTAATACCGGCTTCCTGATTGGCCGCATAGCAAACCCCATGCCATTGGCCGAAGAGGAGGCGGGAGCGGGAGGACCAGAGAAGACGCGCAGCCAGAGTGAGAAGAAGCCGCCCGCCGGGAGTCCGGGATTGAAGACAAGAGAGGCCGTCGCCCGGGCGGGCTGCTCCAGGGCTCCAGGTAAGTGCACTGCTCTCGGGGGGGGGGGGGGCACACACGCTGAACTCTGCATTGATGGGAGGGCACGGCAGTGATGGCACAATGTTCATTGTATTGAAGGGGGCATGTACGCTGAACTCTGCATTGAAGGGGGCATGTATGCTGTTCATTGCATTGAAGGGGGCACGCACGCTGATCTCTGCATTGAAGGGGGCATGTATGCTGTTCATTGCATTGAAGGGGGCATGTACGCTGTTCATTGCATTGAAGGGGGCACGCACGCTGAATTCTGCATTGAAGGGGGCATGTATGCTGTTCATTGCATTGAAGGGGGCATGTACGCTGTTCATTGCATTGAAGGGGGCACGCAAGCTGAACTCTGCATTAAAGGGGGCATGTACGCTGTTCATTGCATTGAAGGGGGCACGCACGCTGAACTCTGCATTGAAAGGGGCATGTACGCTGTTCATTGCATTGAAGGGGGCACGCACGCTGAACTCTGCATTGAAGGGGGTATGTACGCTGTCCAGTGCATTGAAGGGGGCATGTACGCTGTTCATTGCATTGAAGGGGACACGCACGCTGAACTCTGCATTGAAGGGGGCATGTACGCTGTTCATTGCATTGAAGGAGGCACGCACGCTGATCTCTGCATTGCAGGGGGCATGTACGCTGGTCACTGAATTGAAAGGGGGCATGTATGCTGGTCACTGCATTGAAGGGGGCATGTACGCTGGTCACTGCATTGAAGGGGGCACGCACGCTGATCTCTGCATTGAAGGGGGCATGTATGCTGTTCATTGCATTGAAGGGGGCATGTACGCTGTTCATTGCATTGAAGGGGGCACGCACGCTGAATTCTGCATTGAAGGGGGCATGTATGCTGTTCATTGCATTGAAGGGGGCATGTACGCTGTTCATTGCATTGAAGGGGGCACGCAAGCTGAACTCTGCATTAAAGGGGGCATGTACGCTGTTCATTGCATTGAAGGGGGCACGCACGCTGAACTCTGCATTGAAGGGGGCATGTACGCTGTTCATTGCATTGAAGGGGGCACGCACGCTGAACTCTGCATTGAAGGGGGTATGTACGCTGTCCAGTGCATTGAAGGGGGCATGTACGCTGTTCATTGCATTGAAGGGGACACGCACGCTGAACTCTGCATTGAAGGGGGCATGTACGCTGTTCATTGCATTGAAGGAGGCACGCACGCTGATCTCTGCATTGCAGGGGGCATGTACGCTGGTCACTGAATTGAAAGGGGGCATGTATGCTGGTCACTGCATTGAAGGGGGCATGTACGCTGGTCACTGCATGGAAGGGGGCATGTACGCTGGTCTCTGCATTGAAAGGGGGCATGTACGCTGGTCACTGCATTGAAGGGGGCATGTATGCTGGTCACTGCATTGAAGGGGCATGTACGCTGGTTTCTGCATTGAAGGGGGCATGTACGCTGGTCACTGCATTGAAGGGGGCATGCTGGTCAATGTTTTGAAGGGGGCACACTGATCACTGTGCATTGAAAGGGGGCACGCTGGTCACTGTGCATTGAAAGCAGCACGCTCGTCACTGTGCATTGAAAGGGGGCACGCTGGTCACTGTGCATTGAAAGGGGGCACGCTGGCCACTGTGCATTGAAAGGGGGCACGCTGGTCACTGTGCATTGAAAGGGGGGACGCTGGTCACTGTGCATTGAAAGGGGCACGCTGGTCACTGTGCATTGAAAGGGGGCACGCTGGTCTCTCTGCATTGAAAGGGGGCACGCTGGTCTCTCTGTTTTGAAAGGGGGCACACTATACCCTAATTACTGAAGGCCTCTTTCACACTTTTGTGACCTCAAAGTCCTGCAATTTTTTACAGCGTTTTTTGCCGCAAAGCAATGCCTATTACATTTTTCTGTTTGCGCCCCCCCTCCCAAAATTTTGAGCACCAGCCGCCACAGGAACTGATAGCCATACTACTGCCATATCAACTGGTGGACTTGTTGGCCTTTCGGAAATTTGTGGCCATTGGAACACCACGATGGAAGGTCCCAGGCAGGAAATATTTCTCGCAGAAGGGCATTCCAGAGCTGTATGGCTATGTTCAGTGGCAAGTGAATATATCTCTGGCACACAGTGTTGGTGCCAAGATACATCTGACCACAGACACATGGTCTCGCAAACACGGGCAGGGAAGGTATATCACTTTTACTGCCCACTGGGTGAACCTTCTGACGGGCGTCAAGCATGTAACCCGTAGAACCCGTGTAGATTTGGATGTACCGCCATGGATTGCATGCAGGCCTGCCTCTTCTTCTCCTCCTCCTACTCCTCCTCCATCCTCCCTCTCCTCCTCGGCTGACTCCTCCTTTTCCGCTGCTACCGTCTCTTCCGCTGCGCCGCCCAGGATCCCCAGAACCTATTCCACATGCCAAGTGAGATGTTGTCATGCTGTGCTGCGTCTGTTGTGCCTGGAAGCCAATAGCCACACTGGTCCTGCACTCCTTTCAGCTTTGCGTTCATAGGCAGATCAGTGGCTGACACCGCTCAATTTGACAGTTGGTAAAGTGGTGTGCGACAACGGTGCCAATTTGCTGAGCGCGCTTAAACAGGGCAAAATAACACACGTGCCATGCATGGCACACGTCCTGAACCTGGTGGTGCAGCGCTTCGTTGCCAAATACCCTGGGGTCCAGGACGTCTTGCGGCAGGCCAGGAAAATCTTGGGCCATTTGAGAAGATCTTACACAGCCCACAGCCATGGCTCGCCTTGCTGACATTCAGCCGCGACACAACCTGCCCGTCAGGTGTCTTATTTGTGACTGCCTGACGCGATGGAACTCAACATTGCCTATGCTTTATAGGCTGCTCCAGCAGAAATGTGCAGTTAACGACTACCTGTACAAACTCTGCGGCAGGACAGGTTCTGGGGAGCTTGGGTTTTTTTCACCTCGCCAGTGGCTGCTCATGCGGGACGCATGCACACTTCTGCTGCCATTCGATGAGATCACTAAACTGGTCAGTCACGGCCAGGGCACCATCAGTGACATCGTACCATACGCCTTCTTTCTGGAGCGTGCATTGCGTCGTGTCATTGAGCAAGCCGTCGAGGAGCAGGAGCAGGAAGATGAGGAAGTCGCAATGTTGGATGAATTCCCAGTGGGTGCTACTCCATCTGAGACAAGTCAACAGCAGGAGTCTGAAGAGGAGTCAGAGGAGGATGGTGCTGGGGGGATGAGGAGGAGCAAGAAGAGCATGCTTCAAACCTTTCTGGGATCCCTGGTGTTATCCGTGGATGGGTGGAGGAGAACGAGGATGACATTATCATGGATGATGAGCTGGAAGCTGGCCACTACACCGCTTCCAGTTAAGTGCGAATGGGGGCCTTCATGCTCCAGTGTTTTAAGGGGGACCCCCGTATAAAAAGCATAAAGGCCAAGGACCAGTACTGGGTGGCAACATACTTAGACCCCCGGTACAAACAAAAAACGGTGGAAATGTTACCACAATCATAGAGGGCGGTCAGAATGCAGCACTTCCAGGCCTTGCTGCGGGAAATGCTGCATTCTGCTTTTGAGTGCTCTGGCAGAGGTATTTCCAGTCACAGAGAGACAGTTGCAGGTAGCAATCCAACAGCGCCTGCAAGAAGAGGGTGGTTTAAAGATGTCTTGGTCACTTCAGATATGAGATCCTTCTTTCAGCCGAACCATCGACAGCTGTACTCCAGATCCAGCATCAGAGAATGCCTAGACTGACAGGTGTCCAACTACATCAGGTTAACTGCTGATGTGGATGCTCTGAGGAGTGATGAACCCCTGGACTACTGGGTGGGCAGGCTTGACCTCTGGCCAGAGCTTGCACAATTTGCAATGGAAATGTTGGCTTGCCCCCCGTTCAGTGTCCTGTCCGAAAAGGACGTTCAGCGCAGCAGGGGGGATCGTGACCGATAAGCACACTCAGCTAGCTCATGACAGTGTAGACTACCTCACATTTATAAAAATGAACGAGGCATGGATCTCTGAGGAATACAACACATGTGACCAGTAGACCATGTTTCATTGAAATTCCTCATGCCAGGCCACCAATATCTGCCAGACCGCCATCCACCCACAACAATTCCTGGTCCTTGTCTTCGCTAAATACAGCAGCATAAAAGGCATTTCATGTCCATGGAATGCCAAATTTTTGGGGCCTTTCAGGGCCGACAATTATTTTTTCTGTAAATGCCTAATGTACCTCCAGCCACAGAATACAACTTTCTTTGCTGTCAGGTAAACCCATGTGGGCTAATTTTTGGGGCCTATACTGGCCGACACTTACTTCTGTTACCTGTGAATGCCTAATGTACCTCCAGCCATCAAATACTAAGTTCTTAGCTGTCAGGTAAACCCATGTGGGCTAATTTTTGGGGCCAATACTGGCCGACACTTACTTCTGTATCCTGTGAATGCCTAATGTACCTTCAGCCACAGAATACAACATTCTTAGCTGCCAGGTAAACCCATGTGGGCTAATTTTTGGGGCCTATTCTGGCCGACACTTACTTCTTTATCCTGTGAATGCCTAGTTTTTCAGACTGGAATTGAAAATCAATGGGTCTGTAAAGGCTCCGCCAAATTGTGGAATGGATGCGGACCCATTTTACAGATGTGTGAATGGACCCTATATGTATTTGACATTTATTTACCAGCTGCTGGCAGTTCTGGCTAATTTATGAAAAAATAATAAAGCATTTTGCTGTAAAAAGAAAAAAAAATTAGGGCAACTTTTCCAATTGCAATACTTCTGTTATGACATTGTCCATGTGCTGGGACTATTTGTGCACAGCTAGTATGTCTTTTGTGGCTGCAAATGTGACCTAAAGGTTTTTAAAGTTCGCCTCCCATTAAAGTCAATGGGGCCCGCCGCAAACTTGCAGTTCGCGGACTTTTGAGAAAATTTGCGGCTGACGTTCACGAACCACCCGGCCTATGTTCGTCCATCACTAGGGGCAAACCATTTCGGATAATCTTAAGTGAGCCTAAAATTTGCTATCTTATATTGCAAATGTGGAAATGTTAAATTTGCCTGTAGTGATACCTTGAAAAAAATACATTTTATCTTGATTATAACCTAAAAAATAAAAGTGCACTCTCATTACCTTGACATCCACCCCTTTGCCCTGAGCTGTGTATCTGGAAAGTGAGATTCTAATTACAGCGCCTCTGACCGCTAGATTTGCCAATGTCACTGCTGTGCTACTTACTGTTCTCCTTGCTGGAGAAAAAGTTATACATAGAAATTGCAGTGCAGTGATTCTGCTTCATTATTTCTGTAAATCTTTGCTTTCTGCACCTTACTGCTACTTCTTGAATTTTCTTTGAATTGCCATCTGGGGGCAGCTCTGACATAAAGAAGCAAAGCCCTTGCTCTACCAAGATGGTAACCTTCATACAGAGAATCGGTGTGGATTAAGGCATGGAGGCATAATGTGTCATTAATGGAGTAATTATCAACTGCAGAGAGTCTATAAACAATATGTATATTATAGTCTTTTGCCAGCTAGCTTTTTCAACACAACTTCCATAGTTTGGGTCCTCTAAAAATACAGAGCCTCATTATTATTGCATGTGTTGTTTTTGTTGAAACAATTGTGTCAAATTAGTTCTGAAAGATTGTGTAATATTTAAAGGTTGCAATAACAGCACAGTTAGCATAGGTGTTCACAGCCTATTGCATTAGGGTGTGCATCTCAAAGCTCAAACATATGCATGTGTATATATATACTGACGGTGTCAGTAGAGCAGTGGACGGTGTCAGTAGGGTGGAGATAGGTGTCAGTAGGGCAGTGGATGTTGTCAGTAGTTTTTATTTTTATTTAATTTTTTAAATATTTCTTACTATTTTATTTTTTTTACAAATTTTTAGGAGCCCCGTTAGGGGGCTTTGTTGAAATATCTGGGGTTTCAATAGGGGAAATCTGCGCCACACAGGGTGATTAGGGGATGCCCAGGCACACTTGGCACGCCCTGTGTGCACACCTTTGACATTTAGTCCTACTGTAACCTGGCTGGAGCTAATTGTTGCAGTCAAGTTAATCATTTTACTTAATATAGATTTAAGCAGCCAAAATGTGTTCATCTCTGGCTTTTCCATTCCTTGTTGCTGGTAATAAATGTAAGTCATGCTTTCGTTCTTTGTTGTCATCCCATTAAATACTTGACATTGACTCTGTCTGGAAATTAGTGCAACAATTTACAGTTGTAACAATTAGTGTCCAGAGCTTCAAGTTATTCAGCAGTCACTCATCTCCTGCTTGCATGCCAGAAGTTTAGCTTTAACGAGCGGCATATCAACAGCAGTATGTCATTTGTCTAATCTATAGACTGCTTTGGAAAAAAGGTAGGTATAAGCAATTTTTAGGCAAGTAAAATACATGCATTTCAATAAAAAGACCAAAATTAGAGTTACCGCATGCACATTGAAGAATCCTTATTTGTGACATGCTTGTTGTCTCAAATGTTGCTTCCTGTGAAATCCAGAAGAATTCAGTGATAGCAGACATTATTATACATCCTTGTTTTTGCTCTACCTTGGAGCCAATGTCCACCTCAAAATTAGGCCCAGCTCATTCAAATGTATTATCGTGGTATATTCCATTCCACGAGCCATTAATTGGTAGCATAAAATTTGCACCTATGGATTGATTTTTTTCAGCAACCTATTTGCATATTCCCAGCACCACGTTTTATTTAATTATCAATTTATATTTATTCAGTCTATATTTATTTTATCAAGTGATTGTAGCACTTTATAGGATTGACACGCCTACCACGTTTTATTTATTTATTCAATTAATACCAATTCATTTACTGTGCTACATTGTTACATTTTGAAAAGAGGCAGCGCAGCACTACACCACATCTTATTATTTTTCCACCAACTTTAAGGATAAACTTTCAGTGCTAGCCGCAGCCTCAACTCTTGCATCACAGCTGCAGGGGAGACACAGAAAGAGGATTGGCTTGCTTCTGCTCTTCTCCTTGGGACTCTTCACAGTACTCAGGGTACTGTTGCTCCAGCTCTTCAGCTCTTTCGCCTATTCCCTGGTCCAATAGGCAGGGTTACGACTAGCTGTAATTTAGTCCTGTCTACTGGACCAGGCAAAAGGAGGAGGGGATGAAGAGCTGGAGCTGCAGTACCTCGAGTACTGTGAACAGTCCCTGGGAGAAGGAGAACAGAGGTAAATCATGCAGAATTAAGACTAGGGGTCCCACCTCCTTCTTTTAAAACCAAACACATATTATTTACACAGGTTCTGTGACTGATTAGGATGTTAATTAAACTCACTTGGTGCCTTATCTGCATTAAATTAGCCTTAGAACCCGTGTAATTCATATGTGTTTGGGTTTAACCACTTGCTGACTGCTGACAGTAATCCTACTGCTGCAGGTCGGCTCCCCTGGGTCCAGCGACGTAGACCTATGTCGCTGGACTCCTAGTGGTCTCGGCGGCGCGCCGCCAGAGGCTCGCTCCTGCTGTGTTTAGACACAGTGGGAGTCGGGCCGGAGGAGCAGAGGCAGCGATTGCCGCCTCTCTTCCCCGATTGTCGGGGAAAGTGTGAGAAGACCCGCCTGCTTATGTAAACAAAGCAGGCGGATCTTCTCAGTGACAGACAGGGAGAGATCACAGGATTTAGCATAGCTGAAGCTTCGATCTCTGTCTGTGTCACAGAACCCCCACCACATACACGTCAGTAAGCATGAGGCATACATTTAACCCTTTGATCACCCATAGGGTTAACCCCTTCCCTGCCAGTGTCATTATTACAGTAACAGTGCATATTTATAGCACTGATTACTGTAGTAATATCACTGGTCCCCACAAAAGTGTTAAAAATGTCAGTTAGGGGTCCGATCTGTCCGCCGCAATGTCGCATTCAAAATTTCAGATCGCCGCCATTACTAGTAAAAAAATAAATAAAACAATAAAAATTACATAAATCTGTCCTGTAGTTAGTAAACGCGATAACTTTTGCGCAAACCAATCAAAATACGCTTATTGCAATTTTTTTACCAAAAATATGTAGCAGAAAACAAATTGGCCTAAAATGTTAAAAAAATTTTGATTTTTAATTTTTTTTGGGAATGTTATATAGCAGAATGTGAAAAATATTGTTTTTTTTTTTTTCAAAATTGTCGCACTTTTTTGTTTATAGCCCAAAAAATAAAAATCGCACAGGTGATCAAATACCACCAAAAGAAAGCTCTATTTGTGGGAAAAAAGGACATCAATTTTTTTTGGGTACAGTATCGCATGACCTTGCAATTGTCCGGTAAAGTAACATAATGCCGAATGGCAAAATAGGGCCTGGTCAGGAAGGGGGTCAAACCTTCCGGTCTTAAAGTGGTTAAAGGAATGAGGTGGCAAATCTAAGTGAAACAGACTGTCACTACTGCATTCTTTGTGCTATTACTGCCTCATTTAGTACTGACCTCTGACCTCTGAAATAAGTGACGCTGGGCTCAGAAGTGACTCAGAGGTCAGTAGTAAGTGAGGCAGAGTTCCAGGGTCAGTAGTAAGTAATAGAGAGTACAGAGGTCAATAGTAATATACAGTTAGCTTGGCTTTCAAACAAATGCAGCATGTTTTTCCCACACCATGGACACAGCGCAGTGTACCCACAGTTTTCATGTGGGTTAGATGTACTTTGCCATAGACTTCTACTATGTTCCATGGCTTTCATTCACTTTCTGAAAGTGCAGCAAAACCACACTTTCAGTTTTTGGTTTTATTAAGTGCAGTAAAACCGTGGGACATAATAGAAGTCAATGGCAAAGTGCAGCTAACCACACAAAAGCCGCATGTACACTACACTGCCATCTGTATACCGAACAGAGGGCATCTCTCACTCAGTAACTCCTCCATTCAGAGAAGGGCTTGTGATTTTTTCAGTGATTGGATGAGCCAGAGAGGAGGGGGCACATTTAAGTCACAATCTTCATCTTGTCAAATAAGAGAACATATTGTATTCATCAAAAAAAAAAAAAAAATACATGACATACTTTGAATGATGAAGGTGCAGAGTGAGTGACTCCTTGTGTTTAGAACTGACTGTATGTAAGCACAGAATACTACATTACATTTCTGCATCCCTAGCACCTCACCAGATGTAAGATATGAAGAATTAGATGTGACCACGCTTGCCTAATGTAAGTTTAAAAAAGATCATTCCAAGAATTTATCTTTAATGATTTTATTAAATATATAACTATATTAGCATGCTCTTTTATTGTCTGAGTAGAATTCCCCTTGCAATTTTTTTTTTTGTTACTACAGGCCTGTTTATTTTTTAATGTAACTTATTGTATCCTGCAGATGTCACTGTTG
This sequence comes from Pelophylax lessonae, assembly GCF_965119305.1. Taxonomy (NCBI): domain Eukaryota; kingdom Metazoa; phylum Chordata; class Amphibia; order Anura; family Ranidae; genus Pelophylax; species Pelophylax lessonae. Next base: position 276,074,527 of record NC_138770.1, read on the forward strand.
GGCTTGACGTAGGGTAATAAAAAAGGTTTAGATACTCACAAAGGGCAACTCAGATTTTAGAAGCAAAAGAAACAAAGTATCAATCTATACTTAATGCCTTCTACCTAAGCGTGCTACCCTCAATATTATATTCCATTCTTAACTAGCATGTGCCGAAGAACTTCTAGGCTGTTCTGGAAATTTAGCATATTGTTCACTAAGTGAAAGATTTTCTTAGATGAAGAAGAAAAATAAAAACACTCAATTTTTTTCCTCAGGAAATATTTGTTCATCAACACAGTGACAGCAAGTATCTCACCTACTGAAGTGTTCAACGACTGACATTTCACTTCTTATGATTCAGAATGTGATCAATAATACCGGCAGTGCAACATTACTTTTAGAATATATATATATTCAGAAGCCTAATGACATGCCATGGCATACTGATTGCTTCCTCTGTCAGTTTTCATGTTGATGCCTGATAGTCAGAATCTAACATTCATAGGGTTAATCATACTTTTTTCTGCTTAAAACAGAAGCCAAAAATTAAAGAAGACCTTCACCCTAAATGAAAGAGGAAGTAAACTCTCCCCAAAAATGAAAAAAAAAAAAAAAAAACCCTGTAAGAGAAAGGCATAATGAGCTAGTATGAAATACTTATCTTAGAACGAAGCCCCCACAGTGCAGCCCGCTCAGCGCAAGATGGCCGAAATGTTCGGCCATCCTGCTTCCAGGTTCGCGTCCTCTGGCCATCTGATTGGCCGGAGCCGCGATTACATCACTCCTGTGCATGTGCGCGGGAGCCGCCGTTCACGGCACAGGGCTCTGAAGGAACGTCATTGGCTGCATTAAAAGTAAATATCTCCAAAACGGTGCATGTTTAGGAGATATTTACAGTACCTATAGGTAAGCCTTATTAAAGGCTTACCTATAGGTACAAGTTCCAAGAGAGGGTTTGCAACCTCTTTAAAGTCTTTTTTAAAATAACAAACATGTTATACTTACCTGCTCTTAGCAGTTGGTTTTTCACAAAGTGGCCTAGATGCTCCTCTTTTTGGGTCCCTCTTCTGTGCTCCTGGCCCGTCCCCCCTGTTGAGTGCCCCTACAGCAAGCAGCTTCAACACGGAGCTGCAACCTGTCCCCCTTCTCCTGATTGGCTGACTGACTTTGAATGACATCAGTGGGAGCCAATCGTGCCGCGCTGCTGTCTTAGCCAATAAGGAGGGAATGCATTAAGAGAAAAAAAACCTTCTGCCTTTACAACTCCTTTAACTTTCATTTTCCCCTGCTTCTTCTTCCCTCCCTCTCTCATGTTTGGATATGAATCTTTTTTTTTTTTTTTTTAACTTAATGGAATTTTTGTGATTCTGTACTGCTCTCCTAGGTCAGTGGTTCTCAATTCCGGTCCTCGGGACCCACCAACAGGCCAGGTTTGCAAGATAACTAAATTACATCACAGGTGATCCCATTTGCTGCTCTGTGATTGCAGTATTCTAGTCTGCATCTCCCCAAGGTAATACTTAAAATCTGGCCTGTTAGTGGGTCCCGAGGACCGGAATTGAGAACCACTGTCCTAGGTAAGAAGGATGTTCTTTCCCCCACCCCCCTTTCCAGATACTGTGCATGTGCAGATGTGCTGCAGGGCCTCAGGCCCCAAATGAGCCCTGTGACATATCTACGAATGTGTGGGTTCTTGCATAAGACAGGGCTCTTATGGAAAGTCAATTAAATTAATAAAAATGGAGGGCGCTTAATGGGGGTATTGAGCCAAATGAAGGAGGACTAATATTCCTCTTTAAAGTTCCTCTCATTCTCCCCCCCTCCCTATTACTGAAATGCAGCCTTTTATTGGGGGTACCTTTTTTGACACCTCTATTTTCCTTAATCCTCAGCCAGGTGAAATTTACGTCACGTCCAGGTACCCACTACCCCACTGCCCACAGTCTCTTGGGCCACGTCACACATACCAGGAGGCTCAGGACCGGTCTTGCAGGGCTATGTAATCTCATGCATTGGAAGCTGGTTGTGAGACATCCAGAAGTCATAGGCAGCTCCCACAGAAGTCATAGGCAGCTCCCACATCCAAACTGGTGGCACCTAGGATCCAAAGCCAGTTAAAAAATCGGCTCTGTGGAAGATATCGCTGGACTCTGTGAGATGGTAACTACTTGCCTGTTGAAAGTCAGTGGATAAAGTACTTCTAGCTGTTGACTTTTTTTTTTAAGAAAACAAGTGAAATTCCTTTATTTAAAAAAAAAAAACAAAAAAAAAAAAGACCATACTGAAGATTTGTTCAGAATTAGAACATACAAGGTAAACACGATATTTACCTAGGTTGGAAATGTATCTCTCCCTAATTAAATGTTTAAACGTTTTTCTTGTCTGCAAGTCTCAGGCGCACTCAGTGAGCAGGCTGGGGGCAGAACGAGGGGAAGTTCTGTCTCTTTTAGTACTTTTGATCATCCTTGTCATTCAACCAGACTAAAGAATTTCATGCATTTTCCACATTTGCTGCTCAAGCCTTCTTATACCACAGGGATGATTTCACTGAGCTGAAAAAAAAAATATTCCCACCCACTTTTATAAGAATCATCCCATGTGAAATGCTGGATTAGGCATATCACTGTACGCCTATTGCAATATTTATTAAAAACAGAAGCAGCGTGTCAATCAGAGGTACGGAGACTCCAAGTAGCACATGCTGTAACACACGATGCTAGGTTAACAGAGCTTCAGATAACTCACTTTAAGCTTGGCTGTCTAGGATGCCTTGCATCCTCCTTGTCCTTCGAAACTATTTCAGACATTTTGAGCATGGAGCATAAAGCCAAGACTTAGTCGTGGTTGTGACATTAATAGCCCCCCCCCCCCTCCAAAAAAAAAAGGCTTGGATACAAGATCTAATGAACGCTGTACAAAACAGGATCACTGGTGGTGGCAGTTTGGAGGATTACGTTGAATCTCTGCCAGAAAATTGGCTTTTGTGACTGAAGAGAATGTGATATCTTAACACAG
>NC_138770.1:276082523-276157523 GCF_965119305.1 Pelophylax lessonae
TCTTGTGAATGCATAGTGTGCCTCAGATTGCTGAGAAGCCTCCAGGGATGGATGATATCTGTATTTCATGAGGCTTCAGGGTGGGAGGATATGTCATTCTCACTTAGGATAACAAAGGCAGAGGAGCTGTCCCGATTCCAACAAAGAGGTGGGTGGCAGGTGGGTTGGGGGTTAGCTTGACTTTCCAACAGGAGGTGAGGAAGCAAGAAGGTTATGCAAAGTGTGTAAGGAAGGTGAAGGCCCATTTTAAGTATCCATCAGCCATCTGATCCTGTAAGGCTTGTAACTAGTGGACTATGTAGTCTAATGTCCAATGTTAGAAATAGGCAGTATGTAGCCTACAAAAGAATGCATTCATTTCACTTTTCACAGTCATACTTATGTAACATGGGTAACTGTTACAAAGGACAGTTATACTGCATAAAAAAGGGGTCATCATTCACTTGGCCTGACTGGGGCAGCATGGTTTCAAGGTAAGCATATATAAAAAGCAATATTGCCGTGCCCCATTCCATTGGGATCAACCTGAACAATAGTTTCTGAAGTGTTAATTAGACCAGCAACACTGATACAAAACACACAATATAACCTTTGGCTATTTATTCAACCTTGATGTCAGGGAAAATTTGGAGTGGCAGTAGTAATGAAACACGCTTTCCTATTGATTGCATGTTGTTTTGCAAAATTTTTTATTTTTTCATGTATATCTTTCCAAGCCTGCAAGTTGGGAACTAATTATCAAATAAATTGTATGCTATATAAAACACACACACACACACACACAATAAAGAAATGTTTTCCTTTGTCAAGGTGTAAAGAATACATATTCTTCACCTTTGAGACCCATTTATTCCCCATGGAGCACCGCCATCTTGTCTTTCACACAGCATAAGGGAAGGTGAAGCCAGGTTATCATTCACAGCCTGCACATTAAAGACACCTCAGTTCTTCCTGTAACAGTCTTGTGCCATTGCTCTCTGCATATGTCAGTGGACAGGGAAATTATTAGCGAAGGATCAGCTGCTGAATTTTAATAAAAAGTAAAGATTATCCAATCAGCAACAATTTAATCTGTTTAGACTGCATGTTTGGAAAGCGTTTGATAGAGTAGATTAAGAAGATACTCCTATGATAACATGCTTGGGAACTGATAGGTTCACTTTAATGTCAATAAAACATCTATTTTCCCAGTAACCATTGATTAGTTGAATCCTTTGAACTAGCTTCTCCATGTTATTTGGTTTAATGTTATCTTACATGCAAATCTTCTTTCACCTTTGAATTGAATGACTCTATTTTCAAAAACAGAAAGTGATGTATTAATGCTGAAGACATGCACAGTATACTCTTGCTCAGGGCTGTGGAGTCTGAAGATAAATGTTCAGACTCCAGCTCCTCAGTTTTTTGTACTTCCTACGCCGACTCCGACTCCCCGACTCCGACTCCTCTGTATTAATATGTATTAATCTTTCGACACTGACTTGGGTGGGTGGCATTGCAGTAACTTTTCTGGCCACATCACTAACGATCTCTGGATAAACAAGGATGGCTTCTTTAACAGTAAGTTTTGATGAGCGATCATACTTTTCAACTTCTTTTAGTGCTTTATAAAACTCCTGTTGGAATTTTTTTATTTGGTTCTGTCACGTTTATGTGACTTCGCTTTCCTTTAGCAACTTCCATTTTGTCTAAAAAGGAATCAAAGTCTAATTCTTCGTTTGAAGAAGATGATCCTGAGTTACCACTATTGCTTAACCACTTGCCTACAGTGCACTTTCACCCCCTACCTGCCCAGACCGATTTTCAGCTTTCAGCGCTCTCACACTTTGACTGAGAATTCCTCAGTCATGCAACACTGTACCCATACAAAAATTGTGTCCTTTTTTTCACACGAATAGAGCTTTCTTTTGATGGTATTTGATCAATACTGGGTTTTTTATTTTTTGTGCTATAAATAAAAAAAGACTGAAAATATCGTGAAAAAACGCATGTTTCTGTCATAAAACTTTGCAAATTAGTCATTTTTCTTCACAAATTTTGGCCAAAATGTATACTGCTACTTATCTTTGGTAAAAATAACCCAAGTAAGTGTATATTATTTGGTCTTTGTGAAAGTTATAGAGTCCACAAGCTATGGTGCGAATCATTGAAAATTGATCACACTTGATCACACCTGATGTACTGAAGGCCTATCTCATTTCTTGAGACACTAAAAAGTCAGGAAAGTACAAATACCCCCCAAATGACCCCTTTTTGGAAAGTAGACATTCCAAGGTATTTAATAAGGGGCATGGTGAGTTTTTTGAAGTTGTAATTTTTTCCCACAATGCTTTGCAAAATGAAGATTTTTTTTTTTTTTTTTTTACAAATTGCCGTATTAACAGGTTATTTCTCTTACACAGCACATGTATACTTGCAACTACACCCCAAAACACATTCTACTACTCCTCCTGAGTATGGCGATACCACATGTGTGAGACTTTTTCACAGCCTGGCCACATACAGAGGCCTAACATCCAAGTAGCAGCGTCCGGCATTCTAGGAGCACAAATTACACATATAATTTCCTGACAACCTATCGCACTTTTGAAGGCCCTGGAGCACCAGGACAATGGAAACCCCCATAAAATGACCCCATTTTGGAAAGCAAACAGCCCAACGTATAATTTTTGAGGCATAATGAGTCTTTTGAATATGTTATTTTTTTCCACAAGTTTTTGGAAAATGTGGAAAGAAAATGAAAACACATTTTTTTTACACAAAGCTGTCCATTTATGCAATATTTCTAACACATAGCATGTACATAGCAAAAATTGCACTCCAAAATACATTCTGCTATTCCTCCTGAGTATGGCGATACCACATGTGTAACACTTTTTCACAGCCTGGCCACATACATAGGCCTAACATCCAAGTAGCGCTTTACACAAAGTTGTCCATTTATCCACTTTAAGACTGGGCCTATTTTTGACACTTGGTGTTTACAAGCTAAAATCATTTTTTTTGCTAGAAAACTACTTGGAACCCCCAAACATTATATATTTTTTTTTAGAAGAGATCCTAGAGAATAAAATGGAGATCGTTGCAATATTTTTTATCACACCATATTTGCTTTTTTTGAAAAAAATTCACTTTTTTGAACTAAAAAATAAGAAATCAGTAAATTTAGCCCAATTTTTTTCCATAATGTGAAAGATAATGTTACGCCGAGTAATTATATACCCAACATGTCATGCTTCAAAATTGCGCATGCTCACAGAATGGCGCCAAACATTGGTACTTAAAAATCCCCATAGGCAACATTTTAAAAATTTCTGCAGGTTACTAGCTTAGAGTTAAAGAGGAGGTCTAGGGCTCGAATTATTGCTCTCGCTCTAACGATCGCGGCGATACCTCACATGTATGGTTTGAACACCGTTTACATATGTGGGCGGGACTTGTGTATGCGTTTGCTTCTGCGCGCGAGCTAACAGGGACAGGGCGCTTTAATTTTTTTTTTTTTCCTATTTATTTTATTTATAATTTTTTTATTTTTACACAGTTTAAAAAAAAAATGTTTTGATCATTTTTATTCCTATTACAAGGAATGTAAACATCCCTTGTAATAGAAATAGGCATGACAGGTCCTCTTTATTGTGAGATCTGGGGTCACAAAGACCTCACACCTCACAACTACACTAAAAAAGAAAAAAAAAAATTGTTGAAAGAGGAAAAAAAAAAAAAGAAAAAAAAAAGCGGCCCTTTAAACCGGTTGCTAGGCAACGTCTTTTGACGTAGCTCCGGTCCTCCAAGACCATAGAGTCGAGTGAGGGCCATCTTGCCCTAACTCGACTTCCTGTCTCTGAGGATCCGGGACCGGATAGTTTTCCCCGCTGCTGGCGGGTCCGGTAAGCTGGGAAAACGTCTGGGACGCGGCAGGAGGGGGGGGGCACCTCTTCCCCTGCACCGTAAGGGTAATTCCGTGGAGAATCCACCACTGGGACCACACTTATCTGAAAGCCGACCGCCCGCCGTTTAAAAAAATACCGGGGTTATGGGGGCTATCTGCTGCCATAACCCCAGTATTTAGCTTTTAATGGCCGACGCATATAGTCGTTAGGCGGTCAGTAAGTAATTGCATGTATATGGCAAACAGGTGACGATGACTGATGGGGTGACAGGTGACAATGACTGATGGGGTGACAGGTGACAATGACTGATGGGGTGACAGGTGACGATGACTGATGGGGTGACAGGTGACGATGACTGATGGGGTGACAGGTGAGGATGATTGATGAGGTGACAGGTGATGATGATTGATGAGGTGACAGGTGACGATGATTGATGAGGTGACAAGTGACGATGATTGATGGGGTGACAGATGACAATCACTGACGGGGTGACATGTGACGATGATTGATGGGGTGACAAGTGACGATCACTGATGGGGTGTCAAGTGACGATGATTGATAGGGTGACAGATGACGATGACTGATGGGGTGACAGATGACGATGACTGATGGGGTGACAGGTGACGGTGATTGATGGGGTGACAGGTAACGGGCGATGGTCACTGATGGGTGACAGGTGACGGGCGATGGTGCACGGCGGTACTGATGGCAGTCTCTGGTGACAGGTGTACTTTAGGCTACGTTCACATGTGAGCGCAGTGATCATGGGCAGAATCACTGCGATTCTGCCCGCGATCCAGAAATCATTGCAAATCGCGGGACGCCTGTGCGTTGCCTGTGATTTGCAATAGCACCCCAAACGCTGTGCGATGTTGCTGCGATTTCCGCCTGCCGAATCGCGGTAACATCGCGCAAACAACGCATGACGCCCCAAAGAAACTCTTGTACCTTTTTTGGGCGTCATGCGATTTGGCAGGCGGAAATGGCGGCAACATCGCACAGCGTTTGGGGTGCTATTGCAAATCAGGGGCAATGCACAGGCGTCCCGCGATTTGCAATGATTTATGGATCGCGGGCAGAATCGCGGTGATTCTGCCCGCGATCGCTGCGCTCACATGTGAACGTTATGGGTGTCAATTTCTGGGCACTGATGAGGTGACTGTTGGGTGACAGGTGACATTGGGGGGGGCTAAGGACTGTGTGGGGACATTTATTTTTGTGATTTTACTTTGTTACATGTGTACAGAGCAGTAACTCACTATTTCTAGCTCTTCTCCCCTCATACTGGAAGCTGTATGAGGAGAGAAGAGCTAGTAACACTGAGTTACTGCTCTTTGTTTACATTTTGTGATCGGCTGTGAATGGATTCACAGCCGATCACATAGTAAACAGTCACTGTCAGTGACTGTTTACTACCGCCAGTGACAGCTGTGTTCCTACGGAACACAGTGCCACCGACATGACCGCGCTGCGCGCTCCCGATCGCGCATGCACGGTCATCTCCCGGGCGCCTCCATTGTGATCGGCTGTGTCATTGGAACACAGCCGATCACATGGGAAACAGCCACGCCCATTGGCTGTTTCCCCCCTGCCGGTGACGGGGGGTGTCCCGGCGATCGCGCGCCTGCCCTGCTTAAAGTGCCGCCGTCATATGACGGCGGCCCAGGATAATGGTCGCACCGCTCCGCCGTCATATGACGGTGGGCGGGCGGCAAGCGGTTAAAAGAACTTCATCCTGTGGAGGTATTTCAGGTCGTAATCCCTTCATGCAAACTGCTACATCATAGAGGGCCTTTTTCCCAGTAGCAGTCTGTTCACTGTTCAACAAAAGTTGGCTCATTGGGTCGACATAAATAGCCGCTAACAAGATTTCATTTTCCAGCAAAAGACTCTCTCTTTTCATCATTGAAGATGCAATGCCCTCAGCTATTAACCCTCCATTTTTGTTCAGGCGATATAACAGGCTCTTCCATTCCAAGAGGAATTCACCCGGGGTTAGATCGTCACATTGCAACCTCTTGGTGACAGTGAAGGGGTGAGAAAGAAGGTTCTCCAGCTCTTTTGTTTGTGTCCAGCTTTCAGTTAATGCAAGATTTTCATTGTCCATTCCTTCTATAAAGTCTTTAAGTTCAAGCAAACACTTCACCATTAAATAAGTGCTTCCCCAGCAAGTTGTTTGATCCAAAATGGCTCCTTTTCCTGCACATCTTTTCAAAATTGCATCTGTTTTCGGGGCCCTGGCTGCAACAGTTACTTGCCATAATTTGCCAATTAGTGTAGCTGCATGGCGATCCTTTAATCCATCTCTTATGGCAAGTTGCAGTGTATGAACAGCACATCGCATATGATGAATAGTAGCAAGCTTCAATGCTTCTTCAACAAAGTTGTCTAAAAAAAATGTCAGCATTCTCTTCAGTTTCTAAACTTTCTGCAATACTTGTAGAGCTGTCTTCCTCTAACTCTAATATCTGTTTGTTACCTTCTTCATCTCAATTGTGCTCAACATGTTAGAAGCGTTACCTGTCACAACACATAAAATCTATTCCTTTGTAATTTCAAAATCTTCTAGAACACCCTCCACTAACTTCTGAAGGTAATCACTGGTGTGATGTGCCTGAGTGTCCTTTAATCCGAGGGTCCGTGTTATTGTTTTGTTATTTTCATCCACAAATCTAACATTAATAGCAAAATAATTGACTCTGTGACGTGTGCATGCATCCATTTTAAGGAAGACAAAACGTCCTTTCAGAACTTTCTGTAGTTCTTCCTTTTTACATTTGGCCTCCTCAATTAAAAGTTTCCTTATACTAAGTCATTAATTATAACTTTTTGTGAATTGGGACATTTAAACTTGCTTTTTTTTTTTTAATTCCAATCTAAATTTAGTAGGAGTCGGAGTCGGTGCATTGTTTGCCGACTCCGACTCCAGGTACCCAAAATTTCCTCCGACTCCTCGACTCCGACTCCACAGCCCTGCTCTTGCTTGCATAGTGGTGAATCTATCCTACTATTTCTAACATAAAATGTAAAGGTATACAGGGACAGTGTTCCCAATGTTTTCCTTTAAAGTGGTTGTGAACCTCTAAAGTAGAACTATAGGCAAAACTTTTTTTTTTTTCATTTTGGATAGTGTTATAACCCCTGTCAGATCTTCTTTAGCCATCTGTGTCCCATTGTGGAGATTTCCTTTCACTTCCTGTCCTATAGCCAAACAGTTAGTGAGAAGAAATACCTGTATATCAAGAGAATTCCTCAGGTGATACACAGAGATACACAGAGATGAAAGAAATCCTCCTACATAGGTTGTACCTGTGTCTCTGCAGCCATCTCTTCTGTAGATCATTCTAAAAAGACAGAGTTTAAATGATTTTGTTCAGCTCCAGCAGCAGGTGATGGGGATCTGATGTAACACACACTTCAGAGCATAGACACAAGGTTCCCTAATATGTGGCAGTTGATTGGAGGAATGGGGCACACCCCCCCCTCTACACAGGCTTATAGGCTCATATTAAAATACACAGAGCTAAGGCTTTGAGTCATCTGCTGTGTTCTGGAGGGGACAGGTCAGGGGAGGGCTAGGCCAGGGGGCAGGAGAGCAATTGCCCCCCAGGCTGCTCTGATGGCCAGTGAAAAGGCTGCACAGCTTCTGCCACAGAAATGCCTAAAGGATTCCTGGTGAAGAGAAGTAAAAATTCCCCACCGCTGACCTACTGAGTGTGGGATGAAGACAAGGACAGAGTGCAGGCCTCCCCCCCAGCATGGATAGTGTAAACTGTGTTTGAGCCAGAGGTCAGTTCAATGCCCCACTGGAGACTCTCCTTCGCCAGGCAGCTCCGACCGAGCTGTCCCAGCTCCCCCCAAATGCCCCCTGCTGGCCAGGTCGAGAACCCGAATTCCGCCAGTGAGTAGAGAGTACCTGAAATTGGGGTCAGGAGGAGGTTGGGAAGAGTGAGAGTGGGGGGGGGGTGGGGGGGCGAGTCACTGCACCATGGGCCTCTGATTTGTACTTGCCCCCCTGGCCGAGAGTTGCCAGTCAGTCCCTGGGGCAGGTCGTCTCCCAGGAGGTTGTTGTGTCAGCAAAAGTTGTCAGAAGTGACTCATGCAGAGAGAGAAGAGTACAGATAGGATGCAGACTTGATGCTCTTGATTCATAGTTACATAGTTACATAGTAGGTGAGGTTGAATAAAGACAATAGTCCATCCAGTTCAACCTGTGTAGGTGTGTGTGGCTGTAATCATCTCGCTTACCCCTGAATGTTCTGATCCTTGAGATGTACGTCTAAGAGTCTTTTGAAAGCCACCATACTACCTGCAGAAACCACCTCTTGTGGTAGAGAATTCCACAATCTTGTAGCCCTAACAGTAAAGAACCCCCCACGTTGCCTGAGATTAAACGCTTCTCCTCTAATCGCATTGTATGCCCCCGAGTCCTCATGCAATCCCTGCGACTGAACAGCTTTTTTTCTAAGCCTAGATCCCCATTGAGATATTTAAAAATTGCTATCATGTCCCCCCTCAGGCGTCTCTTCTCCAGGGAGAATAAATCAAGCGATTGCAGATGCTCCTCATAATCAAGGTCCTCCAATCCCCTAATTAGTTTAGTTGCCCTTCTCTGGACCCTCTCCAGCTCCAACACAACCCTTCTGAGGACTGGTGACCAAAACTGGACAGAATACTCCAGATGCGGTCGGACCAGAGTTTCATAAAGTGGTAGGATTATAGTCTTATCTCTGGAATACATCCCTTTCTTTATGCATGCTAATATTCTGCTAGCCTTGGCAGCTGCCGCTTGACATTGCATGCTGTTGCCTAGTCTATCATCCACCAAGACTCCCAGATCCTTCTCCATTTTTGATTCTCCCAGGGGTTCCCCTCCTAACGTGTATTGTGCTTTTATGTTGCTAGTCCCCAAGTGCAAAACCTTACACTTCTCCACGTTAAACCTCATTTGCCAAGTCGTTGCCCACTCCGTTATTTTGTCCAGGTCATTCTGTAGGATATCTGCTTCATGCTGTGCTGTTATTGCCCTGCCTAATTTTGTGTCATCTGCAAAAACTGATATTGAACTACTGATCCCGTCCTCAATGCTCTTTATGAATAAATTGAACAAGGTTGGTCCTAGGACTGAGCCTTGGGGGACCCCGCTTACTACCTCAGACCAGTCTGAGTATGCGCTGTTTATTACCACCCTTTGGACACGCCCTTTTAGCCAGTTCCGTATCCAAGAGCAAACCCTGCTGTCGATACCTGCAGACCTTATTTTATAAATTAAGCGCTTATGGGGAACTGTATCAAACGCCTTAGCAAAATCCAGGTACACCACATCCACTGGTCTGCCCCTATCTAGCTCACAGCTCACCTCCTCGTAGAATGTTAAGAGATTGGTTTGACAAGAACGCCCATTTGTAAACCCGTGCTGGTTACTACTGATGATGCTGTTGTCCTTAGCAAACTCTACGATATTGTCCCTTATCATCCCCTCCAGAAGTTTACATACTACTAATGTCAGACTGACAGGCCTATAATTTCCCGGTATATGCCTCTGACCCTTTTTGAATATTGGAATCACGTTAGCTTTCCTCCACTCCCCTGGTACATCTCCTGTCCTAATACTGTCCGCAAAGATCAGGAACAGTGGTCTGGATATAACCTTACTGAGTTCCTTGAGTACTCTCGGATGTATGCCATCCGGGCCTGGTGATTTGTTTGTGTTAAGTTTATCCAGCCTTTCCCTGATTTCACCCTCTGTTAGCCATAGTGGCAAGTCCTGTGTATTACTACTAACCACACAGTCATGGTCAGTGTACCCCTCCGTTTCCTGTGTAAAGACTGCGAGAAAAAAGCATTCAGCACGGTTGCTTTTTCAGTGTCCTCTGTAACCATCCTCCCATCATCATTAATTATGTGTGCAATATGCTCTGCCCTAGTTTTTTTGCTGTTGATATACTTAAAGAATTTCTTTGGGTTTTTTTTACTATCCTCCGCTATTTGTCTCTCAAAGTCTATTTTAGCCATCTTGATTTCGTGATTACACTTCCTATTTGCCTCCTTGTATTGGTCGAAAGCCAATACTGTGCCAATTTTTTTCCCCTAATAAGTTTTTTAACGCTAGGGTTTAGCCAGCCAGGTTTGGCTTTGTCTCTTCTAAATTTATTTCCCATAGGAATGCACTGCAAGATGCCTTTGCTTAATATATTCCTAAAGCATTCCCATTTTTCCTCTGTGGTCAGGGATCCCAGGGTTCGGTCCCAGTTTACCCTTTCCATCAACGAGTACAATTTTGGAAAGTCTGCCCTTCTGAAGTTAAGGGTTCTTATGTTCCCCACTTTCCTTGCTATATTGTTATTTACGCTAAATGTGATCATCCTGTGATCGCTAGAGCCCAGGTTGTCCTGGACCCCTACCTTCGAGATTAGGTCTGGGTCATTAGTGATCAATAGATCCAGGATTGCGTTTTCTCTAGTAGGAGAATCCACCAACTGTGACATGTAATTATCCTGTAAGGTTTCCGTGAATAGACGGCCCTTATGTGAGTGTGTAGTCCCCTCTCCCCAGTCAATGTCGGGATAATTGAAGTCCCCAAATATGATGACTGATCCTAGCTTTGCCACTTTACCCAAAAGTGCTAAAAATGCCTGCTCTACCACCTCCCCTTGTTTAGGTGGCCTATAGCAAACCCCCACAATTACTTTTCCCTTTTCTCCTTCCCTATGGAGTTCTACCCATACGGATTCTAACTCCATACTCATCCCTTCCGTAATGTCACTCCTCTCAATCACCTTTACAATATTCTTGACGTAGAGACATACCCCTCCCCCTCTTTTTCCTACCCTGTCCTTCCGGTACACTGAATACCCTTGGATATTTGCCAGCCAGTCATGTGAGGGGTCGAACCAAGTCTCCGTTATTCCCGAGGTCTATGTCCTCCTCATGTACTAACATTTCCAACTCATCCATTTTATTAGCTAGGCTCCTGGCATTAGCATATACCCCTCTTAGTTTTACGGAAGTTAAACGTGATTGGTGGTTATGTTTATTCCTGTTTGGTCTGGGGTTCTCCCGCACAGACCTACCAATAGACGTTGTGGACCTACTGTCGCTGCTGACCCTACAACTGTCTTCAGTCCTTTGTTCCCTCCTAACTGACTCTACTTCTGAGCCCTCCCCCCGTCTCCTAGTTTAAAAGCTCCTCCAACTTGGTGGCCATCTTTCTCCCCAAAAGAGCTGATTCAGATACGTACACACTATAGTGGGATGTGCTTTGCTCATTTTTCATGTTTGAGGTTTACAACCACTTGAAGTACTATCAACAGTTTACAAAATTTTAAGTAATGCTTCAAAGTTAAAATATATCATCATTATGGTAAATTCTTGACTAATATACTGCAAAATCACTTTGTTTTAGCACAAATCAGTTCCATGCTCTGCTAATTTGTTTTCTTTTTAAATCATTTTAACAGAACTTGAGAAAAAGGGGCACACCAATATTGCTATAAGATGGCATCTCTTTGAATATATTTTTATAAACTAGTTCCCCATTTAATCAGCAGCGTATAGTGTTGAGCGAACACGGACTGTATTATTCGTGTTCGTACCGAATAATTGGATTTTTTGTACCCGAACACGGACACGGACACTTTACTGTATGTTCGGGTAAAAATCCGTGTTCGGTCGTTTTATTTCCGGGTTTTGCATGCTTTGGCGCTCTTTTCATGGCGGGCTTTCAACAGCCAATCAACAATCGTTTAACTGGTGTGCCTTAAGCCATCCCAGCCATGCCTGCAAATGTCTCAGTAGCTGTGATTGGCCGTCTGAAGCATGTGACCAAGTCTTTATAAGTTCGAGGCAGCCGCAGCGGCGTCATTATGCTGCTTAGATTCAGGGACAGAGAGCACACATCAACGTGCTGGCTGCTGATTAGGGAAAGATAGGCAGGAAAAAACCATTTGTGTCCGGATAGAATTGAGGGACAGGTCGGAGTGTTTAGGCAGGGCGAGTTGTAGGCATTTTAGGGATAGAGTCTGCTGAATTATATAGGGTCAGTGTCTTCTACAAACTACAATCGATATTGCTGTGTGGGGGGTGGGGTGAATCTGCACTCAATCCTGATCTACGATCTCTTCTCAATCCTGTTAGGGACAGAGTCTGCTGAATTTTAGGGAAACTGTGTTCTACAAACTACAATCGATATTGCTGTGTGGGGGGTGGGGTGAATCTGCACTCAATCCTGATCTACGATCTCTTCTCAATCCTGTTAGGGACAGAGTCTGCTGAATTTTAGGGAAACTGTGTTCTACAAACTACAATCGATATTGCTGTGTGGTGTGGGATTGGAGATAGGCAGGTGTCAGTGATCCACATCCATTTTTCTGTGTGTGAGCTGCAGTGAACACAATCTTTTTGGGCTGCAGTGAACACAATCTTTTTGGGCTGCAGTGAACACAATCTTTTTGGGCTGCAGTGAACACAATCTTTTTGGGCTGCAGTGAACACAATCTTTTTGGGCTGCAGTGAACAAAATCTTTTTGGGGTGCAGTGAACACAATCCTTTTTGGTGTGCAGTGAACACAATCTTTGTGGGGTGCAGTGAACAAAATCCTTTGTGGGGTGCAGTGAACACAATCTTTTTGGGGTGCAGTGAACAAAATCCTTTTTGGGGTGCAGTGAACAACATCCTTTTTGGGGTGCAGTGAACACAATCTTTTTGGGGTGCAGTGAACAAAATCCTTTGTGGGGTGCAGTGAACACAATCTTTTTGGGGTGCAGTGAACACAATCTTTTTGGGGTGGAGTGAACAACATCCTTTTTGGGGTGCAGTGAACAAAATCCTTTTTGGGGTGCAGTGAACAAAATCATTTTTGGGGTGCAGTGAACACAATCTTTTTGGGGTGCAGTGAACACAATCTTTGTGGGGTGCAGTGAACACAATCTTTTTGGGGTGGAGTGAACAACATCCTTTTTGGGGTGCAGTGAACAACATCCTTTTTGGGGTGCAGTGAACACAATCTTTTTGGGGTGCAGTGAACACAATCTTTGTGGGGTACAGTGAACAGAATCTTTGTGGGGTGCAGTGAACAAAATCTTTGGGGGGTACAGTGAACACAATCTTTGTGAGGTGCAGTGAACACAATCTTTGTGGGGTGCAGTGAACACAATCATTGTGGGGTGCAGTGAACTCAATCTTTGTGGGGTACAGTGAACACAATCTCATACTGAAGGTTTGAGGGTGCTGCCTGTTCCATACTCCCCCTACTCCTCATCTAGCCTTTTAGGGGTACAAACAATAGTAATTGGGGCCTAGTGTGGTTGTGTACGTGTGATATACATACACTTTTTTGGGATCATATTTTCTATTCCGCTATTTAATCAAAAACCTTTGGGGATCAGTTAAATTGGGGGATAGTCTGTGTTGGTACGTGTGAGAGAGATCCACCTTTCCAAGTTGTTGGGGTTCATCTCATACTTCTGAAGGTTTGAGGGTGCTGCCTGTTCCATACTCCCCCCTACTCCTAGCCTTTTAGGGGTACAAACAATAGTAATTGGGGCCTAGTGTGGTTGTGTACGTGTGATATACATACACTTTTTTGGGATCATATTTTCTATTCCGCTATTTAATCAAAAACCTCTGGGGATCAGTTAAATTGGGGGATAGTCTGTGTTGGTACGTGTGAGAGAGATCCACCTTTCCAAGTTGTTGGGGTTCATCTCATACTTCTGAAGGTTTGAGGGTGCTGCCTGTTCCATACTCCCCCTACTCCTAGCCTTTTAGGGGTACAAACAATAGTAATTGGGGCCTAGTGTGGTTGTGTACGTGTGATATACATACACTTTTTTGGGATCATATTTTCTATTCCGCTATTTAATCAAAAACCTCTGGGGATCAGTTAAATTGGGGGATAGTCTGTGTTGGTACGTGTGAGAGAGATCCACCTTTCCAAGTTGTTGGGGTTCATCTCATACTTCTGAAGGTTTGAGGGTGCTGCCTGTTCCATACTCCCCCTACTCCTAGCCTTTTAGGGGTACAAACAATAGTAATTGGGGCCTAGTGTGGTTGTGTACGTGTGATATACATACACTTTTTTGGGATCATATTTTCTATTCCGCTATTTAATCAAAAACCTTTGGGGATCAGTTAAATTGGGGGATAGTCTGTGTTGGTACGTGTGAGAGAGATCCACCTTTCCAAGTTGTTGGGGTTCATCTCATACTTCTGAAGGTTTGAGGGTGCTGCCTGTTCCATACTCCCCCTACTCCTAGCCTTTTAGGGGTACAAACAATAGTAATTGGGGCCTAGTGTGGTTGTGTACGTGTGATATACATACACTTTTTTGGGATCATATTTTCTATTCCGCTATTTAATCAAAAACCTCTGGGGATCAGTTAAATTGGGGGATAGTCTGTGTTGGTACGTGTGAGAGAGATCCACCTTTCCAAGTTGTTGGGGTTCATCTCATACTTCTGAAGGTTTGAGGGTGCTGCCTGTTCCATACTCCCCCTACTCCTAGCCTTTTAGGGGTACAAACAATAGTAATTGGGGCCTAGTGTGGTTGTGTACGTGTGATATACATACACTTTTTTGGGATCATATTTTCTATTCCGCTATTTAATCAAAAACCTTTGGGGATCAGTTAAATTGGGGGATAGTCTGTGTTGGTACGTGTGAGAGAGATCCACCTTTCCAAGTTGTTGGGGTTCATCTCATACTTCTGAAGGTTTGAGGGTGCTGCCTGTTCCATACTCCCCCCTACTCCTAGCCTTTTAGGGGTACAAACAATAGTAATTGGGGCCTAGTGTGGTTGTGTACGTGTGATATACATACACTTTTTTGGGATCATATTTTCTATTCCGCTATTTAATCAAAAACCTTTGGGGATCAGTTAAATTGGGGGATAGTCTGTGTTGGTACGTGTGAGAGAGATCCACCTTTCCAAGTTGTTGGGGTTCATCTCATACTTCTGAAGGTTTGAGGGTGCTGCCTGTTCCATACTCCCCCTACTCCTAGCCTTTTAGGGGTACAAACAATAGTAATTGGGGCCTAGTGTGGTTGTGTACGTGTGATATACATACACTTTTTTGGGATCATATTTTCTATTCCGCTATTTAATCAAAAACCTTTGGGGATCAGTTAAATTGGGGGATAGTCTGTGTTGGTACGTGTGAGAGAGATCCACCTTTCCAAGTTGTTGGGGTTCATCTCATACTTCTGAAGGTTTGAGGGTGCTGCCTGTTCCATACTCCCCCTACTCCTAGCCTTTTAGGGGTACAAACAATAGTAATTGGGGCCTAGTGTGGTTGTGTACGTGTGATATACATACACTTTTTTGGGATCATATTTTCTATTCCGCTATTTAATCAAAAACCTTTGGGGATCAGTTAAATTGGGGGATAGTCTGTGTTGGTACGTGTGAGAGAGATCCACCTTTCCAAGTTGTTGGGGTTCATCTCATACTTCTGAAGGTTTGAGGGTGCTGCCTGTTCCATACTCCCCCTACTCCTAGCCTTTTAGGGGTACAAACAATAGTAATTGGGGCCTAGTGTGGTTGTGTACGTGTGATATACATACACTTTTTTGGGATCATATTTTCTATTCCGCTATTTAATCAAAAACCTCTGGGGATCAGTTAAATTGGGGGATAGTCTGTGTTGGTACGTGTGAGAGAGATCCACCTTTCCAAGTTGTTGGGGTTCATCTCATACTTCTGAAGGTTTGAGGGTGCTGCCTGTTCCATACTCCCCCCTACTCCTAGCCTTTTAGGGGTACAAACAATAGTAATTGGGGCCTAGTGTGGTTGTGTACGTGTGATATACATACACTTTTTTGGGATCATATTTTCTATTCCGCTATTTAATCAAAAACCTTTGGGGATCAGTTAAATTGGGGGATAGTCTGTGTTGGTACGTGTGAGAGAGATCCACCTTTCCAAGTTGTTGGGGTTCATCTCATACTTCTGAAGGTTTGAGGGTGCTGCCTGTTCCATACCCCCCCTACTCCTCATCTAGCCTTTTAGGGGTACAAACAATAGTAATTGGGGCCTAGTGTGGTTGTGTACGTGCGAGATACATACACTTTTTTTGATCATATTTCCTATTCCGCTATTCAATAAAAACCTTTGAGGATCAATTGAATTGCGGGATAGTCTGTGTCGGTACGTGTGAGAGAGATCCACCTTTCCAAGTTGTTGGGGTTCATCTCATACTTCTGAAGGTTTGAGGGTGCTGCCTGTTCCATACCCCCCCTACTCCTCATCTAGCCTTTTAGGGGTACAAACAATAGTAATTGGGGCCTAGTGTGGTTGTGTACGTGCGAGATACATACACTTTTTTTGATCATATTTCCTATTCCGCTATTCAATAAAAACCTTTGGGGATCAATTAAATTGCGGGATAGTCTGTGTCGGTACGTGTGAGATCCACCTTTCCAAGTTTTTGGGGTTCATCTCATACTTCTGAAGCTTTGAGGGTGCTGCCTGTTCCATACTCCTCCTCCTCCTCATCCATCCTTTTAGGTGTACAAACAATAGTAATTGGGGCCTAGTGTGCTTCTGTACGTGTGAGATACATACACATTTTTTGATCATATTTCCTATTCCGCTATTCAATAAAAACCTTTGGGGATCAATTAAATTGCGGGATAGTCTGTGTCGGTACGTGTGAGATCCACCTTTCCAAGTTTTTGGGGTTCATCTCATACTTCTGAAGCTTTGAGGGTGCTGCCTGTTCCATACTCCTCCTCCTCCTCATCCATCCTTTTAGGTGTACAAACAATAGTAATTGGGGCCTAGTGTGTTTCTGTACGTGTGAGATACATACACTTTTTTTGATCATATTTCCTATTCCGCTATTCAATAAAAACCTTTGGGGATCAATTGAATTGCGGGATAGTCTGTGTCGGTACGTGTGAGAGAGATCCACCTTTCCAAGTTGTTGGGGTTCATCTCATACTTCTGAAGGTTTGAGGGTGCTGCCTGTTCCATACCCCCCCTACTCCTCATCTAGCCTTTTAGGGGTACAAACAATAGTAATTGGGGCCTAGTGTGGTTGTGTACGTGCGAGATACATACACTTTTTTTGATCATATTTCCTATTCCGCTATTCAATAAAAACCTTTGAGGATCAATTGAATTGCGGGATAGTCTGTGTCGGTACGTGTGAGAGAGATCCACCTTTCCAAGTTGTTGGGGTTCATCTCATACTTCTGAAGGTTTGAGGGTGCTGCCTGTTCCATACTCCCCCTACTCCTCATCTAGCCTTTTAGGGGTACAAACAATAGTAATTGGGGCCTAGTGTGGTTGTGTACGTGTGATATACATACACTTTTTTTGGATCATATTTTCTATTCCGCTATTCAATAAAAACCTTTCTAGGGCAAGATCTTAAATTACAGAAATATGAGGAGACCGTCAAATAAGGGCCGTGGCCTGGGTCGTGGTGCTGCTGGTAGAGCTCCTGTTGCAAGGAGAGGACATGGTCGATCTGTGCCAGCTACACGCACAAGTGAAACACCTTCCTCAAGTGTGAGTAGGCGACAGAACCTGCATCAGTATTTGGTAGGGCATCAAACGCCCCTAGAAGTGATGAGGCCAGAACAAGTTGAGGCGATAGTAGATTGGTTTGCTGCTGACAGTGCCTCCAGTTCCTTCACATTGTCTCCCACCCAGTCTACTGCAGAAAGGTCAGAGTTGGCACCTGCAGCCAATGTCCAACCGTCTTTCACCTCACCCCCTTGCAAATCAGGCCAGCAGTCTGAGCCCCAAGCCATACAGCAGTCTCTTATTCTTTTTGAGGACTCTGTCAGCAGGGTTTCCCAGGGCCATCCACCTAGCCCTGCCCCAGAAGTGGAAGAGATTGAGTGCAGCGATGCCCAACCACTTATTCCTCAAGATGAGTACATGCAAGGATCATCGCAGCACGTCTCCGATGATGACGAAACGCAGGTGCCAACTGCTGCGGCGTTCAGCATTGTGGAGACCGACAAGGAGGGCAGGGGTGAAGACTGGGTGGAAGATGATGTGGAGGACGATGAGGTCCTCGACCCCACATGGAATGAACGTCATGCAGGTGAACTGAGTAGTTTGGAGGAAGAGGCGGTGGTCGCACAGAGCCACCAGCACAGCAGAAGAGGGAGCAGGGTGCAGAAGCGGAGCGGCCGTGCCCTAGACACTACGCCCGCTACTGCCCAACGCAGCAAGGGAACGAGCGCACCAAAGTCAGCTCAAAGGAGTTCTCTAGCGTGGAAGTTCTTTAGAAAATGTGCTGATGACAGGACACGAGTGGTTTGCACCCTGTGCAATCAGAGCTTGAAGCGAGGCATGAACCTTCTCAACCTGAGCACAACCTGCATGATCAGGCATCTAAGTGCAAAGCACGAGCTGCAGTGGAGTACACACCTTCAAAACCAAGAAACGTCTCTGGCTCATCCTGCTTCCTCTTCTGCTGCAGTCTCGGCCGCTCCAGCCACATCTGTAGTGATACCGGCACCTGCCACCCCGCAAACAGACGATCTGTCAGCAACACCACCACCTGGGTCACCAACAACCATCTCCACAATGTCCCGTGGAAGCGTTCAGCTTTCCATCTCCCAAACACTTGAGAGGAAGAGGAAGTACCCCCCTACCCACCCGCGATCCCTGGCCCTGAATGCCAGCATTTCAAAATTATTGGCCTTTGAAATGCTGTCATTCCGTCTGGTGGAGACGCACAGTTTTAAAAACCTTATGTCGGTGGCTGTCCCACAGTACGTCGTGCCCAGCCGCCACTACTTTTCCAGGCAAGCCATCCCTTCCCTGCACAACCAAGTGGGGGAAAAAATCAGGTGTGCACTGTGCAACGCCATCTGTGCCAAGGTCCACCTAACTACGGATACGTGGACCAGTAAGCACGGTCAGGGGCGTTATATCTCCCTAACGGCACACTGGGTAAATGCAGTGGCGGATGGGCCTGAGGCGGATAGCAATTTGGCGCATGTCCTTCCACCACCGAGGATTGCAGGGCGCTTCAGTTTGCCTCCTGTTCCTAACTCCTCCTACTCCGCTTCCTCATCCTCTACCGCCTCCTCATCCGGACAGCGTAACACCTTCACCACCAACTTCAGCACGGCCAGGGGTAAACGACAGCAGGCAGTTTTACAACTTGCCTGTTTGGGGGACAAACCACACACCGCGCAGGAGTTGTGGAGGAGCATGGAACAGCAGACAAATGAGTGGTTGCTGCCAGCGAGCCTCAAGCCCGGCCTGGTGGTGTGCGATAACGGGCGAAATCTCATAGCAGCTCTGGGCCTAGCCGGTTTGACGCACATCCCTTGCCTGGCGCATGTGCTGAATTTGGTGGTGCAGAGGTGCCTTAAAAACTACCCCGATATGTCAGAGCTGCTGCAGAAAGTGCGGGCCGTTTGTGCGCACTTTCGGCGTTCTCACCCTGCTGCTGCTCGCCTGGCAGCGCTGCAGCGTAACTTCGGCCTTCCCGCTCACCGCCTCATATGTGACGTGCCCACAAGGTGGAACTCCACCTTGCACATGCTGGAAAGACTGTGCGAGCAGCAGCAGGCCATAGTGGAGTTTCAGCTGCAGCACGCACGCGTGAGTCGCTCTGCGGAACAGCACCACTTCCCCACCAATAACTGGGCCTCCATGCGAGACCTGTGTGCCTTGTTGCGCTGTTTTGAGTACTCCACCAACATGGCCAGTGGCAATGACGCCGTTCTCAGCTTAACTATCCCACTTCTATGCCTCCTTGAAAAAACAATTCGGGGCGATGATGGAAGAGGATGTGGCACAGGATGAGGAGGAGGAGGAGGATGAAGAGGTAACATTTCCAAGGCTTTCAGGGCAGTCATTCGCAAGGGGCTCCGAGGGTGGGTTCCTGCACACGCAAACGCCAGGGACGCAATTGTCCAGCAGGGGCACAGTTCTGGAGGATGAGGAGGATGAGGAGGAGGAGGAGCTGGAGGAGGAGATGGAACCATGTTCACAGCAGGGTGGCACCCAGGCCAGCTCATGGCCATCACTGGTGCGTGGCTGGGGGGATACAGAGGACACGGACCATACACCTCCCACAGAGGACAGCCTTTCGTTGCCTCTGGGCAGCCTGGCACACATGAGCGATTACATGCTGCAGTGTCTCCACAACGACCGCCGAGTTGCCCACATTCTAACTTGTGCTGATTACTGGGTGGCCACGCTGCTGGATCCCCGTTACAAGGACAACGTACCGTCCTTAATTCACTCACTGGAGCGCGATCGCAAGATGCGCGAGTACAAGCGCACGCTGGTAGACGCCATGCTGCTGGCATTCCCATCTGACAGCGGGGCCACAGTGGAAGCACAAGGCAGAGGAGGAGGAGGAGGAGGTCGCCAACGCAACCAGGGCACCGCCAGCACCTCAGAAGGCAGGGTTAGCATGGCCGAAATGTGGAAAAGCTTTGTCAGCACGCCACAACAAACAGCAGCACCAGCAGCTCAGATGGAACGTCTTAGCAGGAGGCAGCATTTTACCAACATGGTGGAGCAGTATGTGTGCACACGCCTACATGTAGTGAATGACGGGTCTGCCCCCTTCAACTTCTGGGTCTCCAAATTGGGCACATGGCCTGAGCTTGCCCTTTACGCCTTGGAGGTGCTGGCGTGCCCTGCAGCCAGTGTATTATCTGAACGGGTATTTAGCACGGCTGGGGGCGTTATAACAGACAAGCGCAGCCGCCTGTCCAGAGACAATGTGGACAAGCTCACGTTCATTAAAATGAACCAGGCATGGATCCCACGGGACTTTTCCGTACCTTATGCAGAATAGCAATGGATACCGACCTTACCCACCCATTGTTCCATTTTTGCTCTTTCTCACTCTTTTGGGGTGTACCCTCATTTAAAATTTGTGAAAAGAAGCAGTGTTGGCTACCTCGTCCTCCTCCTCAGGGCCAGATTAATGTAGGGTCTATTGGAGCTGCAGCTCCAGGCCCCTACCTTTTATATAGGCCCCGGGTTGGCCATATTCACTGTTACCGCTCTTCTGTCACTTGTAAACACAGAAGTCTGGCTTCTATGCTCGCTTCCCCAGGCAGCACCCTCAGAACCTCCCCACACAGCGTGAAGGCCGGACAAGGAGGGACAGTTGGCGATGCATGGATGTGTTTATGGGCTTCAGAGACAGCATCCCATGTTGAATTAGGCATGCATGGCTGCACCCTTCCTCCTCTGGGTGCATGGCAAGGCACGGCCCTTAAGGCCCTTCAAAATCCTCAGCACCAAGCCCATGATGCTGTTAATCCGGCCCTGGTCCTCCTCCACCGCCGCTTCCACCTACACCGCCCATAGGTGTGCGCAGCCTATTGCATTAAGGTGTGCACCCCAAAGTTGAAATACACATGCATGTGTTTGCCAGCAGGGAGAGTAATGTATCGGGGCCATGTACCTGTAGGCAAGGAGAAATAGAGCAGAGCAGGTCCCAGGGAGATCTTTCCCATCTCCTCACTGGCAATGCTATGTGCCCTAGGTGATTAGGGTGTGCCCAGGCACACCCAGCACACCCTGTGCGCACGCCTATGTCACCGCCACATCCACCACCACCTCAACCTCCCTCCTACTCCATATGGGCCTCGTCCTTCAGAGATGAAGAAGAACATTGTTTTATTTTTCTGTTTTTTTTTGTTGTTTTAAGTTATTTCCCTATCCACATTTGTTTGCAGAGCACTTGCCATGCTCTTAATTACGTTTTGCTGCCATTTGCAGCACTCTAGCCCTTTCCTTTGGTGTTTTAGAGCCATTTTAGTGCCTTAAAGTTCGGGTCCCCATTGACTTCAATGGGGTTCGGTGTCCGGGAAAAGTTCGGTAAAAGTCCGGGACACGGACCCGGACTTTTTTTTAAAGTTCGGCCGAACCCGTCGAACACGGACATCTAGGTGTCCGCTCAACCCTAGCAGCGTAAAATAAAAAAACAGCACAAGGTGCAATACTCCTTTTCAATTGGGGGCTGTCCCAGTATTTCCTTTTTACCTCAGTCATTCTACGGAAGTGTCATTCCACCCGGAAGTCTGAGGTCATAGTGTAAGTGTAGGGTATCATGAGACGGCCCCCTAAATAGGTGTCACCATGGTGCCCTTCATTTACAGTGTCTTGACGCAGAGAGAAGGGCTGACATCAGCATGGCCCACTGCATCATCAAAGGATGGCCAACTGCTGGGAGAAAACTGATCAGGAAGAATACCCAGCACGCCATTTGACCAGCCTAAAAGGAAAGTTTATGGAAAAAAAAGGCTAAACATAAAGCTGGAGTAAAAGGGTCCAAGGAAGGACCCTGTAGTTGAGCTTTAAAGAGTATGTAAAGACAAAACCTTTTTTTTTTTTTCTTTTTTTAGTTTTACATAGATTAGGGAATGGTTAGGCCCTCAGCCCAGTTTTCTTTAATGTTTCACCCCTCTATTTTTACTGGTGACCACTGTCTTTAAAGCGGAGTTCCGGGCACAGATGTAATTTTTTGATGAACATACCCCCGGGACAGTCAGGGCTAGCACATTCCACAATGGCTAGCCTCTGATCTGTCCCGGTTCGCACTTACCTTTTAGAAGAAATACTTACTTAGAAAATTTCTTCCACAGCGTTTCCATCTCTCTTGTGGGCAGCTGAAGCCGGCGCGGTCCTCTTCTGCGTCTTCTTCCGCGTCTTCTTCTCCCAGAATGCGCCGCACCGGCCCCTCTCGTCACTTCCGGCGCAGCGCCGCATTCCTAAACAGCTTCTGAGCATGCTCAGAAGCTGTTTAGCAGGGGAATGCGGCGTCGCCCGGAAGTGACGAGCGGGGCCGGTGCGGCGCATTGATTCCTGGGAGCGATGACGTTTAGCTCCCAGGAATCATCGCAGCGCAGGAAGTGACGGGGTGAGCCGCGGCTCCGAGGGAGGAAGCAGTCAGAGGTGAGTATTTACGATCTTCAATAAAAAGGTGAGTAAACAAAAAAAATAAAAATAACTATCCAATTCCTTTTCAGGTCAGGTCTACCTAGCGGAGGGGCACAAAAAAAAAAAATAGTTTTTGTGCCCGGAACTCCGCTTTAAAACAAAATTGAAAATCCAAAGCATTAAGGCTCTTTCACACTCCCTCCACTGGGCTTTGGCTGCAGAACTAGTGCAGCATAGATTACCTGCAGTCTTCATGTGGGTTAGCTGTGCTTTCCCATAGACTTCTATTACGCCCCACAGTTTTGGTGCACTTTCAGAAAATGCATCAAAACTGCAGGATATAATAGACGTCTATATGGAAGCGCAACTAACCCAGACTGTGCTGTAACCAAAGTACAGTGGATTAGTGTGAAGCCACCCTTAGAGTTGGTAACAGAGCAAGAAGTGAAGGTAAATCATCAAAATGGGACACCTTTTTAAGTAACAGTTGTTGCAGAGGGAATACCATTCACTTCCTGTTGCATCACAGGAAATCTCCCCAATGTTACTCATGCTTTAATAAAAGACCAGACAGAAATTTTAAACCCTTCCCTACTCTATCTAAACCTAAGAAAAAGTTTTGACCAAACACCAGTTCAGGTCTGCCCCAGGCAGTTTTACTGCAACAGGGCGGCACCTGTGCACCTGATCATGTATATATACGTGACCTGGCTCTTCCAGGTAGGGCGGGCACATGCGGGCCACTGGCAGCTTGCTCCCAATGTGATCACACAAAGCGGGAGCCCAGAGGCAGATACCACAGAGTCAATGTCCACCGGCACCCGCCAATCGTTCGTTTATGTAAAAAAAGGTAAATTGCCGTTCTGTCAGTACAGAAGGCATTGATCCTGTGTTCCTGCAAAGCAGAAACATGAATCCATGCCTTCCCCTAGTAAAAGCAACTCCTACACAGTGCACACACACTGACTAAGTACATACTTACCCCTTTGATTGCCTCTGATGTTAACCCCAGTGTCATTAGTACAGCATATTTTTTAGCACTGATATCTTTAATAATGTCACTGGTCCCAAAAAAGTTTCAAAAGTGTCAGTTAGTGTTCAAGTTGTCTGCTGCAATATTGCAGTCCCGCTATAAGTCACTGATCACTAGGGATGATCGAACGGTTGTTCGAGGTTCGGCCGAATTTAGAACTTTTTGCCCAAAAAGTTCGGAATTCGGCAACCAGAACTGACCAAAATGCAATGGGACAGGAAATGGGCTTTAAAAGCCCATGATTGGACCAGAACCATTAGCAAAAGCCAATTGAGGGGGCAGGAGAATGCTAGAAATGTGATTGGAGTGACTAGGGGGTCCATAGACCAATCATTAGTGAATACGCCCCCCAGTATATAAGATAGCTCCCGCCAAATTCCTAGCATTCTTATACGGGACATGGAAGAGAGTGGAATGCTGTTCTGTTACTTCTGTTACAAAGTGTTACTAAGTGTCATTTAGCAATTTTTAGTGTGAGGAAAGGGATATCTAGTGTAGTTAGGGTGCTCTTTTACACTTTAGTTAGCTTTAATTTATTCAGTTTCTGTAGGGAAAGTGTTAAGTGTAAGGGGGCCGTAGTGTAGTGTAGAGTTAACTGACAGTGACTGCTATGGCAGGGTGACAAAACCCTTCCATATCAGGGTAACCGCTATAGAGAAAAGCTAGTTTCTCTTGTGTCACTTTCGCTGCAGTAATATGGCTTCGCCCCGTCAGCATTCTTTTTGGCTGCAGGCGTTTATAGGGAGCACATGTTTGGAGTCAGGCATGACATCTGAACATGTGTATATGGGGTATATATACACACCCATGTATGTATATATACACCTAGACATATATAGGTGTGAAAGGAGCAGAAAAAACTACTTGAGCTAATGAAATAATTAACACCAATATAGTTACGCTCCTATCACACCTATATATGTCTAAGTGTAATATACATATAAGTATGTGTGTATATATACCACTATACACAAGTTCAGATGTTTTGCCTGCCTCCAAAAACCCCCAAAAAATGCCTGCAACAACACACCTGGGCGTTTTTTTTTTGACGCTAGCGTTTTTTTTTGGGCATTTTTTGGGGTTCTTTGGAGGCAGGCAAAACATCTGAACTTGTGTATAGTGGTATATATACCACTATACACAAGTTCAGATGTTTTTCCTGCCTCCAAGGAACCCCAAAAAATGCCCAAAAAAACGCTTGCTACTAAACCGGCAAGGTGTGAAAAGCGAGAAGCCACTAACCTGTTCTATAAGTGACAAAATACAAATATGGTTCTGGACATGCTAAAGAGCTGAAACTTCACAGGTACACTTTTTAGACCCCCCAGATACTAAATCCAAAGAATTTTTTTTTTTTTTCAATAATTGGCTCTCTATCAAAAATGACAATTTTTAAGAACTTTTTTTTGTGTGATTTTGTGTCTGGGGGGGGTCTAAAAGGTGTACCTGTGAAGTTTCTGCTCTGTAGCATGTCCAGAACCATAAAAAAAAGGATTATTTGTATTAGGTCAGTTATAGAACAGGTTAGTGGCTTCTCACTTTTCACACCTTGCCGGTTTAGTAGCAGGCGTTTTTTGGGCATTTTTTTGGGTTCTTTGGAGGCAGGCAAAACATCTGAACTTGTGTATAGTGGTATATATACTCGTATACACAAGTTCAGATGTTTTGCCTGCCTGAAAAGACCCCAAAAAATGCCCAAAAAAACGCTTGCTACTAAACCGGCAAGGTGTGAAAAGCGAGAAGCCACTAACCTGTTCTATAAGTGACAAAATACAAACAATCTTTTTTTTTTTATGGTTCTGGACATGCTACAGAGCTGAAACTTCACAGGTACCATTTTTAGACCCCCCAGATACTAAATCCAAAGAAATTTTTTTTTTTTAAATTTTTTCAATAATTGGCTCTCTATCAAAAATGACACTTTTTAAGAACTTTTTTTGTGTGATTAATAGTCCCTGGGGTATGACCCAGAACCCTAGGCACTTTTTAGGGGCATTTATTGGATTTTAGGGCTCCAAAATTGTGTTTTTTGATTACCGAAGTTCGGGTCCCATTGATTTCAATGGGGTTCTGAAATCCGGGCCGAACTTTCGGGAAGTTCGGATGTTCTGGCCGAACCGAACTTTTGAAAAGTTCGATCATCCCTACTGATCACCACAATTACAAGTAAAAAAATAAAAATAAATATCCGATAGTTTGTAGACGCTATAACTTTTAACTTTATAACTTATTGTGATTTTGTTTTACCAAAAATATGTAACAGAACACATATTGGCCTAAATTTATGAAGAACTTTGATTTTCTACATTTCTTTTATTGGATATGTTTTACAGCAGAAAGTAAAAAATGTTTTTAATTCAAAATTGTCGGTCTTTTTTTGTTCATAGCGCAAAAAAAAAAAAAAAAAATGCAGAGTTGATCAAATACCATCCAAAAAAAGCTCTATTAGTGGGGAAAAAAAGAAAAAGTACATATATTTTATTTGGGTACAGCATCACACGACCGTGCAATTGTCAGTTAAAGTAATGCAGAGCCGTATCAAAAAAATAGACAGGTCATGAAGGGGGGTAAATCTCCCGGAGGTCAAGTGGTTAATACACAGTTAAAATAAAGTATGTATGCTTACTGATTTGTCTAATAAAGTATTTGTTATTCTGCATGATTATTTTTGTGATTTACACACAACTGTTATGCTGCACAGCCAAGCAGATGACACTGGTTTAAAAATTCAGCTTACTGGGTTACATTTTCTCCTCCAGTTTATTCATTGGATAATTCTTTAGAATTGTCATCTCTGTCCATTTAGCAGAAAGGTGAGAAAAGAATACTCCTCTCTGGGTGATCTCTGTGCATTGCAAGGATTGTAACAAACTTTGTTGCAGAATCCTACCTTTTTTTATTCTGAAGAAATCATTGTGTGTTCCTCTGTGCCTCTGTGCTGAGTGGGTCAAATGGGGGTGGTTTCATAATTATCTATCAGCTGTGGCAGCTGCAGGACACTAATGCGGAAAGCTGCTGGGCCTGCATCCCTTTAGACGTGTTCCTATTGGGAGTATCTCATGAAAAGTAACATTTTTGTTGCAGGGGATGCCAGTAATCTGACTTGTATCTTATGCAGACTTCTGGGAAAATTGCTGAGCCGATCACACAAGCAGTAAATGATGTTTCTGGGGTGTGGTCAGTACACATTCTGTGTGCAGAACACCTCCCGGTAGCCATATTGCATTGCATTTTCAGAAAATTACAACAGCTGCAGATTAAACAGGAAAGGTAATTTTTAATAACATTCAATTACAATTTCATTTGTGAGGCAATTGTATACGCTATATTTTTTTTTCTTTATTCACTATTTTTTTCCCCACGAAAGTGGAGTTACCCTTTAAACAAAATGAAATGCATATTGAAAAAGGTAAAGAGCAACGTAAAAAAAAAAAATGCGGTATGTAAAAAAAAAAAACAATCTGAAATAGTTTTTGGCTATCTAGCTAATTCAGTAAACTGGAATATATTTGACTGGTATGGAATATTATCCTTGTTATTTTACTACCTTATTGAAGATGCCTATTATTTTGACCGTCGATACACAATTACAAAATAAATTTAGCAAGAAGTATTGTAATAGTTGTTGGCAAACCAATGTTGAAACATTAAGCTGTACTATACTGTTTCTATTTAAAACTCTGAGATGTAAGCACAGAAGTCAGCAAAAATAAGTAGCAAAAATGTCCCTGGATAACTGGGTAGAACATCGAGTATAAACAACTGGCAATAGTCTATTCCGAACTTATAGTGTTATTTACTGTATTTCCAATGTCAAGCCTTCAGTAATTCTTGTGTGTGCATGAGTAACGTCACACTAAAACCAGCAAATATAGACGGAGTACAGAACACTGAGCCAGGCTAATGATCCCTAATGTGTGGCAGTCTTGCGGGAGTTTGTTGCAATATAACTAAACGCTCGCTCACTCACATTCCTACAGCAAGAAGGAAGGATTTATTGTTCATGGTATATTTTAAGTGGGAAAATACAAAGAATTTTAACTTTTTTTTAGATTATAATCCAATGTTCAGTAATTTTGTATATCTATATAATATTTAAATATGTATTACTTTGCAAATTATTACCAGAGCACTATGAGTTATCAAAAGAAACAGCATAGCAAAAGCAGCTCAGCTTAAAAGGTAACTCCACTTTCGTGGGGGAAAAAAAAGCAAATAAAGAAAAAACAATATAGCGTATACAATTGCGACACAAATCATATTGTAATTGAATGTTATTAAAAATGACCTTTCCTTTTCAATCTGCAGCTGTTGTAATTTTCTGAAAATGCAATGCAATATGGCTACCTGGAAGTGTTCTATACACAGAATGTGTACTGACCACACCCAGAGTTGTATAAAGTACTCGAAACCCATACTTGAGTAAAAGTACAAGTGCTCGATCAAAAAGTGACTTGAGTAGAAGTGGAAGTGCTCGATCAAAAAGCGACTTGAGTAGAAGTACTAAAGTATTCAACATTTTTTGTACTTAAGTATTGCAAGTAGTTTTTTTAAAAAATGTTGCTACTCAAGTACTGAAAGTAAAAGTACCAGTAGTTTTGAAAAAAAAAATTGCTACTCAAGTACTGAAAGTAAAAGTACAAGTACTGTGTTATGTAGTTATTAAAGAAAGAAGTCAAAAGTTTGAACATCATATTGTTTTTTATTATTTCAAATGCAGCTTTTATTTATACATACAGTAGCATTTATTTTCGTATGCACTGACAATACACATGTTTTGAGCTTCATGAAACCTGCCATCTACTGTTCTGGCAGTGGTAATTTTTATAATTGTAATGAGTAACTATGCAGCACAAAAAAAAATATCGGAGTAGAAGTATTGAAATCATTGAAAAAATGTAGTGAAGTAAAAGTGGAAGTAGGAGAAAAGAATTCTACTCTAGGAAAGTACAGATACCGCCTCTCGGTACTTAAGTACAGTAGTGAAGTAGTTCTACTTAGTTACTATATATCTCTGACCACACCCCATAAACATAATTTCCGGCTTGTGTGATTGGTGCACCAGTTTTCCCAGAAGTCTGCCTAAGATACAAATCTGATTTCTGGCATCCCCTTCAACAAAAATGTCATTTTTTTTGGTGAGATACTCCCAATAGGAAGACGTCTAAAGGGATGCAGACCCAGCAGCTTTCCTCATTAGAGCCCTGCAGCTGCCACAGCTGATAGATAATTATGAATCCACTCCCATTTGACCCACTCAGCACAGAGGAACAAACAAAGATTTCTTCAGAATAACAAAAGGTAGGAATCTGCAACAAAGTTTGTTAAAATCCTTGTAATGTACAGAGATCACCCAGAGGGGAATGTTTTTTTCTCAACAAAAGTGGAGTTACGCTTTAAGGGTGCATTCACCCATGCACTCAAACTGTAATTAGATGGGAGAACCCCAGTGAGGGTTCCTGCGATTAGCTGCAAGAGGCAGCCCCATTGAAAGCAATGGAAGGCTGCGGGGTCTTGCAGTTAATCGTGGCCACCTGCATGTCATCTCTCATGCAGTGATTACATGCAAGTGATCATTCCTGCCTGCGTCTGTGGCTGATGGCTGCATAAGTGATTACATCTGAGTGGTTGCAATTAACTGTGACAGCAGGTAGCCTCTGATTGCTTTCAATGGGGCTGTCCAAAGCAGTTAATCACGTGATCCCCTGCTGGTGTTCTCACATCGAATCACAGTGCAGATGCATTGACAGGTGTGAATGCACCCTAATGGGCCATACACACTATAAGATTTTCTGAAGACTTTTTCCTTTAGATTTACCAAAACCATATAATATGAGGTCAAACCAAAACACTTTCAATTTGTATGCAATCTGGCAGTCCCTTGCACTACATAGAAAAGGTAAATCTGAAGGAAAAAAGTCTTCAGAAAATCTTATAGTGTGTATGGCCCTTTAAGGCCCGTACACACGTACCGATTGTCGGCCGTAAATATTCGGCCGACGACCGATCAGCCGATTGTAGGCTTGTTAGTATGATGCTGCCGACAGCGCACTTTCGGCCGAAAAGGATCTGATGTGCATGCTTTAAAATTTTTGTAGGCCAACACCAGAACGGCCGATTGTTCGCCAGTCAGTACAGAATTCGGCCGACAAACAGCAGATTTGCAAGACTGGGCATGCTCAGAAAAGACAAAACACACGGAAAGTTAACCATCACATGACATCACTTCTGCAGTCGGCTGCTGTTGGCCGACAAAATTCATGTGCAGTCTTTTGCAGTTTTCAACAGACACGACAGCCCTGGACAAAAGACGGCCGATCGTTCGGCCGACGATCGGTACGTGTGTACGGGGCTTTAGGCAGTGCTTTGTCTTGCTAAAATCTTGGATGGAGCCATCTGATAAGAAATGAATCAGTAAGATGACTCATTCAGCTGTGTGTGTAAACGTTAACCGTATTGTAAGCTCTTCTGAGCAGGGCCCTCTTAATCCTCTTGTATTTTATTGTATTGTATATGTACTGTCTCCCTCTAATATTGTAAAGCGCTGCGTAAATTGCTGGCGCTATAGAAATCCTTAATAATAATAATTGATCGCTGTTAAAAAAGGCTTTTCAGCAGGTGGTAAGGCCAGCCATACACAGATCAAAATTTGGTCAGTTCAGCAGGCACCAGCCAAATTTTGATCTTTGTATGGGAACTGTGGTTGTACAGAAGTCGATCTATCGATGGACATCTGTAACGACCACCCTCTTTGATTTTCCCAACTCAAACAGCTTTTCAGTGTATTCTGATTGGGAGGAAGTCTCCCCGCTGTCAGAATACAATAGCTCAGCGGGGAGGAATTCCCCATTCACATTGAGTGTGTGGATGGGGGAATCAAGTCATTTCTTTTTTGTTCAATCCCTTGGTTCAATGAAAAAACCTGACTCATCTCTGGGCTGCCAAAAAAGAAATGAAAAAAACTATTGAAAGAGATCCTAAAGCTGAAGTTGTTGGCTGAACAGATAACTACATGATATTCAAATGCTAAATTTTATACTTACCAGACTAAAACACCCGCATAAAAAAAAGTCTAGACCATATTAAATGAAGAAAGAAAATCGAAAATACATACAAAAAATATTTTCCATATACTTTAATTGAGCCACTTGACCACCGGTAGGTTTTAATACCCTTATGACCAGGGCATTTTTCATTATTTAGCACTGCGCTACTTTAACTGGTAATTGTGTGGTCATGCAATGGTCTACCAAAATTAAATTTATATAATTGTTTTACACAAATAAAGCTTTCTTTTGGTGGTATTTGATTACCACGTGCTTTTTTTTTTTTTGTTTTTTTGTTTTTTTAATACAGTATATAGAAAAGGTAGAAAGTTTTAAAAACACATCAAAACAATATTTTTAACTTTCTGCTATAAAACATGTACTATGTACTAGAACTAGATGAGGGTTTTTATTTATTTATTTTTTAGTACTAGTAATGGCAGCGATTAATAACTTATGGTGGAACTGTAATAGTGCAGCAGACAATCTGACACTAATTGACACTGGGTGGGAGGTAGACTAACTGACTAAATGACACTGACATCACCAGTGACACGAATACAGTGATCAGTGATAATACTATACACTGTCACTGTACTAATGTCACTGATTTGGAAGAGGTTAACATCTTGGGGTTCAGTGTGTGCCTAACAAGTGATAATGTGTACAACATGTGCTGTCTTTTACTGAAAATCAGTTTGTTAATTCTTGCTACTTTTCAGGGAGAAGAAACAGACAGTTTTTCTCTATGTGCAGAGCCCTACAGTATGTTTGTCAACACAGAGCTCTGAGCTGTGGTTGGACACAACCGATCAGCAGGTCTCAGCTATGAATTGGCTGAAACCTACTGAAAAAATTACGCTGTGTCAATCACAGAGGAAACCAGTGAGAAAGAGAACTTAATGGCATCCCAGTCATAGTCCGTAGGGTTCAATATTGAGTTGGCCCACCCTTTGCAGCTATAACAGCTTCAACTCTTCTGGGAAGGCTGTCCACAAGGTTTAGGGGTGTGTTTATGGGAATGTTTGACCATTCTTCTCGAAGCGCATTTGTGAGGTCAGGCACTGATGTTGGAGAAGAAGACCTGGCCCGCGACGAATTCCTCCCAAAGGTATCGGGTTGAGGTTAGGCCAGTGAAGTTCCTTCACCGCAAATTCGCTCATTGATGTCTTTATGGACCTTGCTTTGTGTACCCAAAATATAATTGATGTCCTTTTTTTCCCTATAAATAGAGCTTTCTTTTGGTGGTATTTGATCACCTCTGCAGTTTTTATTTTTTGCGCTATAAACAAAAAAAGAGCAACAATTCTGAAAAAAAAATAATAATAATATTATATACAATTTTTACTTTCTGCTATAAAACACACCCAATAAAAAAAATTTAAAAAATCAAAATTCTTCATCAGTTTAGGCCAATATGTATTCTGCTACATTTATTTGGTAAAAACAAAAGTTCCAATAAGCGTAAATTGAGTGGTTTGAGGAAAAGTTCTTTTCATTTCAATTCATTTTTTTTCTTTTTAAACTAGTGATTTTATTTTTAAACTAGCTTTCAGTCATTTTTTAGCAGGACTGCAACATTGCAGTGGACAATTGAACACCTAACTGACACTTTTGACACTTTTTTGGGAACCAGTGACAATATTACAGTGATCAGTGCTAAAAATATGCACTGTTACTGTACTAATGATACTGGCAGGAAAGGGTTTAACATCAGGGGCAAACAAAGGGTTAAATGTGTGCCTAGCTGGTGCTTGCTAACTGTGTAGGGGTGCTCTAACTGAATGAAGACAGAGATCCATGTACCTGCTTAGCAGGGACACAAGATCTCCATCTTCTCCCCTGTCAGAACAGTGATTTGCCTTGTTTACATAGCCAGAATGGCGTTGTTCCTCTCTGGCGAATGATCTCCGGTGGCTGGCGGACATTGGGCCCACTGGATCCACTGAACCAATCAGTGCGTGACCGTGCCTCCAGCGGTGCATGCACGCCCCCCAATGTCTATTGTACGAAATTACATACAGGTACGTAATTTCGTGCAATAGAGCCAACCTGCTGCAGTAAAAGTGCAGAAGGTGGTCCGCAAGTGGTTAAGGCCTTTTTATGCTGAATAAATCTGTAAGGTAATTGTACTGTCTGTACTGTATTGTAATTGTACTGTTCCCCCTCTAAATTGTAAAGTGCTGCGCAAACTGTTGGCGCTAAATAAATCCTGTATAGTAATAATATAATAATAATAATAATAATAATAAAGGAATTTGTGTATTAGTTTTTGCAGTAAGCACTAACACGGTAGAGGACATTACTAAAAATCAGGTAGTCTCCATCTTCTGATGAGGAGCAAGCTATTTATTCTACAGACCGTATAATTTGTAATGCACAACAACTTGTATTTTACAAATAGTACTAATATCATATTTTATAGTTAGTGAGGTTGAAAAAAGACACCAGTCCATCCAGTTTAACCTATGATGTGTGTTTGCTGTTAACCGTAGATTGTATACCCCTGTATTTTGTGATCAATAGGGTGCCCATCTAGTTTTTTTAAACTATCGATGCTCCGCTGATACCACTGCTTGTGAAAGAGAATTCCACATCCTTACCGCTCTGACAGTAAAGAACCCTTTACGCAATTTAAAGTTAAACCGTTTTTCTTCTAGTTTTAGTGAGTGGCCCCGTGTCTTATTGTATTTTCTTTCTCTGAAAAATTTGTTCCCTATGCTAGGGTCACCAGTTCGGTATTTGTACATTGATTTGATATCCCCTCTCAAGCGTCTCTTCTCCAGAGAGAATAAGTTCAATGCTTGTAGTCTTTCTTCATAGATGATGTCCTCCATTCCCCTAATTATCTTTAATTTCACATATTCCGTTTCCTACATTTAGTCCTGCACAGAACCTGCCCAGATTTACAACCATCTCTTGGTGGGCTTACATTTTGTATAATATACTATTATCTATTTTAATATGCTTTTTATGTGCATTTGTAAAGAGCTGCCTTAAAACATATTAAAGAGCTCAAAGACAAACAGAAAACGTATGGTATCCTTTCTGTTACTTACATCATTTATGGCTCATTCTTTTCTTTTTGCAAAATGATTTTCTCAATCTGTCTAGAACTTTCAAATGATTTCATAAGTACTAACATTAGCATAGGGATACTAATTGATCATTACTTTGTTCTTCCCTAGATATAAATGACCTCCTCGGTGCTGTTTAAAAAACCTGACTCGTAAGATCTTCTGTTAGTACATTTTGGTGGAGAAGAATATTATTTGCTAGAACCCTATCAGAGAGAATGTATATTGTCTGGAAACAAAAAAGATTTTCATTGTGTTAGTTTTGCAGTGCAGGTGAAGCATCTGAATGACTGAAGTATATCAGACTAGACCAATAATCTAAAACAGAGGCACTCTGGGGTGGGTGATTTAATGGCAGCTGTTGTAGCCCTGTCACATTTTATGGCTAGAGTGAATTTCGTTTTTTTTCAGTTTGTCCAGCTTCAACTAGCTACAGTTCTTCTAAAACATTTAACTGCTTCACTTTCAGCATACAGTACTTCCAATTATGAAGCTAGCAAAGCACAGGGTGAAAGGAGTGAATGGGGTATAATTAGATAAATGACTTCTGCAGACCTCGCCTACTCCAGTTTCAAAGGCATTCTTAAGCTATGTTCCTCAAAATCACTAAGTTAAAAACACCTGTTCTTTGTATATCGGGGAAGGCCTCTTTTTAACCACTTGCCAACTGACCGTCGCAGATATAGTGCGGCAGGCTGACTTGGCTGTGCGAACCGACATGTGGGTATGTCGGTTCGCAGCAGTGCTCCTGGGGGCATGAGCACGCCGCGACGGAAGTTGCACGCCTGCCCCCATTAGGAAGCAGGGTAGCCTGAGTCACGGGACCAGCGACCGAGATTGCCGCCAGGCACCCGCAATCGCTCCCCGCTGAGAGAATCCTTACCTCTAGCCTTTTGTACGGAGAAAAGGGGTTCTACTGAAAGCTCGGAGAAACACACCCATTTGTACCAATGGAAAAGTTTTGATTGAAACTGAGGGAAAGTCCTTCAGCATTCACCTAAACGATGGGTGCTCAACCTGTGGCCCTCCAGCTGTTGTAGAACTACAAGTCCCATCATGAATTGCAAAGCTGATAGTTACAAGCAGACATGGGAGTAAGTCACACATGTGCAAGTCACACGCAAGTCTCAAGTCTTAACCTTCAAGTCTCAAGCAAGTCCCAAGTTACTGTGGCAAAAAGCAAGCAAGTCAAATCGAGTCCCTGGTAGAAGTCAAGCAAGTCAAGTCAAGTCATTTATTTTGGTCAAGTCACAAATCAAGTCAAAATACTGATCTACCCCAATTTTCACCTTTAAATCAGTTAAAAGTCAGTGGCCAGGAAAGGTTTTGCTTTATTTTCAACATTAACAAAACTGCTTAGTGCTTTTTTCTTGGCATATTAAAGAAACTCTTTGAATGCCCAAACAGCTCAAAATCCTTCGTCCAGTCATGTTTCAACACCACAGTCACTAAAACCATGTTAAGTATTTCCATTGTTAAACAGCCAGTGTCCTAAAAATCAGAACACACTGAGGAGTTTTCAGTTACTGTGGTGTCAGAAACATAACAGGCACATTAATTTTGCTATAACACATCTTGAGAAAATGCAAATATTTAATAACTTAAAAAAGTTAAGTAATTTCGAGTCATATGTCTCAAGTCAAAGTCAAGTCTCAAGTCATGAATACCAACTCAAAGTCAAGTCAAGTCTTTTATTGATTTTAGTCCAGCAAATCTCAAGTCCTCAAACTGGTGACTTAAGTCTGACATAAGTCAAGTCATGTGACTCAAGTCCCCCATCTCTGGTTACAAGCATTACTTCCAAAGGCAGAGGCATGATGAGACTTGTAGTTCTGCATCAGCTGGAGGGTAACATGATCTAAACTGGCTGCACATTATACAGTCAAATTTAAATGTTACCCTTGGATTAGATTAGAGATAAATTGGACCAATTGTCTGTGAAGGTCTTGATACATAGTCATAGGCATAGTCAATTGAAAATCTAAAGGGATTTTGTACAATCAGATTAAATTGTGTGCGGCCCTTGTGTCCTGTAAAGACATAAAGGTCGGCAGGAGAAGCCATTAAGTGTAGCGGGGACCAAGAATCTGACACTGGGAGTTGATTTCTCTTCATTAGAGCAGCATGTGGGAGGTCTTTACTACCTTCTTTGCAGTAAACATTTAAATTGTCTATTTGATTGTAGTGACTGACTAGGGATGATCGAACTTTTGAAAAGTTTGGTTCGACCAGAACACCCGAACTTCCTGAAAGTTCGGCCAAGATTTCAGAACCCCATTGAAATAAAAAAACACAATTTTGAAGCCCTAAAACCCAATAAATGCCCCTAAAAAGTGCCTAGGGTTCTGGGTCGTGCCCCAGGGACTATTAATCACAAAAAAAGTTCTTAAAATTTGTCTTTTTTAATAGAGAGCCAATTATTGAAAAAATTATTGAAAAAAAAAAAGAGATTTCTTTGGATTTAGTGTCTGGGTGGTCTAAAAAGTGTACCTGTGAAGTTTCAGCTCTGTAGCATTTCCAGAACCAGAAAAAAAGTATTAGAATTGCAGTAGAGCAGAATAGTGCTTCACTATTTTCACACCCGGCTTTTTGTTGCAGGTGTTTATAGGGCTTTTTTTGTGGACGTGTTTGGAGGCAGGCATGACATCTGAACTTCTGTGTATGGGTATATATACACACACACACATGTATGTATATATACACATACACATATATAGGTGTGAAAGTAGCAGAACCCTATGCCTGCGCTAATGAAATAATTAACAGGCATAGGACTTTGCTCCTATCACACATATATGTGTGTGTGTGTATATATACCCCTATACAGAAGTTCAGATGTTATGCCTGCCTCCAAAGACGCCCAAAAAATGCCCCAAAAATGCCTGCTACAAAAACGCCCAGGTGTGTTGTTGCAGGCGTTTTTTTTGGGCATTTTTTGGGCGTCTTTGGAGGCAGGCATAACATCTGAACTTCTGTATAGGGGTATATATATACACACACACTTATATGTATTTATACACATACACACATATAGGTGTGATAGGAGCGAAGTCCTATGCCTGTTAATTATTTCATTAGCGCAGGCATAGGGTTCTGCTACTTTCACACCTATATATGTGTATGTGTATATATACATACATGTGTGTGTGTATATATACCCCTACACAGAAGATCTGATGTTATGCCTGCCTCCAAAGATGCCCAAAAAATGCCCAAAAAAACCTCTGCTACAAAAACGCCCAGGTGTGTTGTTGCAGGCATTCTTTTTTGGGCATTTTTTGGGCGTCTTTGGAGGCAGGCATAACATCTGAACTTCTGTATAGGGGTATATATACACACACACTTATATGTATTTATACACATACACACATATAGGTGTGATAGGAGCGAAGTCCTATGCCTGTTAATTATTTCATTAGCGCAGGCATAGGGTTCTGCTACTTTCACACCTATATATGTGTATGTGTATACATGTGTGTGTGTATATATACCCCTACACAGAAGTTCAGATGTCATGCCTGCCTCCAAACACGTCCACAAAAAAGCCCAATAAACGCCTGCTACAAAAACGGCCAGGTGTGATAGGAGCAAAGCCACTATCCTGCTCTATTGCAATTCTAATAGAAACAATCTTTTTTCTATGGCTTTCTATGGTGGTCACCCTGACATGGAAGGGTTTGGTCACCCTACCATAGAAGTCAGAGTCAGTTAACCCTACACTACACTACAGTCACCCTGACACTTAACACTTTCCCTACAGAAACTAGATTATTAAATCTAACTATAGTGAAAAATAGTACCCTAACTACACTAGATATCCCTTCCTCACACTAATAATTGCTAAATGACACTTTGAAGCAGGAGTAACAGAACTGCTTCCACTCTCTTCCACGTCCCTGTATTACAATGCTAGAGATTTGGCGGGGCTATGTTATATACTGGGGGGCGTATTCACTACTGATTGGCCTCTGGACCTCCTAGTCACTCCACTCACATTCCTAGCATCCTCCTGCCCCCTCAATTGGCTTTTACTGATGGTTCTGGTCCAATCACGGGCTTTTAAAGCCCAGTTCCTGTCCCATTGCATTTTGGTCGGTTCCGGTTGCCGAATTCCGAACTTTTTCAGCAAAATTCAGTTCAAAAATTCAGTCAATGTTCGGGTCGAACCGATGGTCAACCCGAACCGTTCGATCATCCCTACTGACTGTGTCACTTTAAGGACTTGTTTAGACTTGCGGTTGGGGAGGCGTTAAGAACATACTGTTGAGCCGAGTTTTTAGAGCCCTACAACCACTGCCCTTAAGCTGCAAAGGTAGCGGGTGGGTGTCTTTTTATTCTGTTGTTATGATTCTTTGTCTCATGCCCACAGCAAAAATAATCTACCTAATCACATTCAGTGGGCAGTACCGCTACAGGATGTGACTCGCTTAATAAAAGGGATGTGCTGTAAAGGTGGTGGTGGTGAGGAGGTATCACATCTCCTTCTTGTCACCTATTAAACACATTTGAAAAGCAATCTAAATGCAGGTCACTTTTTAGAGGTGTTGCAATTTAGCTGCATGTTAAAAAAACCTTTCCTAGGAGAAACATGTTGGCTGTCATTGCTGGCTTGTAAAAATGTTGGTGCCTGGCTTTTATGCTGATCCTCCAGCATCAATACTTTGCATCACTGACCCTGAAAAGTCAGTTTCAAAGTCAAACAACTTACATTTCGAGAAGAAGGTCAGAAATAGCATTCCATATTACTCTTTGGAAAGTAAACACCATAAGAAGTGTTTACTGAGGCTATTTAGCTCACTTTGACAGATGGACATTATTGGATAGCTTGACATTAAAGTGGAGTTCCACCCATTTTTGGAACTTTAGATCTATGTAATCCCCTTTAAAATGGCTTTTACCAATGGAAACTTTTTTTTTTTTTTTGCTAGTAAATACCTTAATTTCGGCTTTATTCCTCCTCTCCTCACTTCCTGGTCCGATCGGCGATGACGTCATTCGGCGATCCGCAGTGTCTGCTGGGATGTATTCTATTCCAGAAATCTCGCAGTAGCTGTATCTGTACTGAGCCGTGCCTGCCCCGCCTCCGCCCCGCCTCCTCTCATTGAGTTGCATTGTATGAATGTATTAAGGCTGTTCTCTGTCCCGCCTCCGCCCCGCCTCCTCTCATTGAGTTGCATTGTATGAATGTATTAAGGCTGTTCTCTGCCCCGCCTCCGCCCCGCCTCCTCTCATTGAGTTGTATTGCAATACAACTCAATGAGAGGAGGCGAGGCGGAGGCGGGGCAGAGAACGGCCTTAATACATTCATACAATGCAACTCAATGAGAGGAGGCGGGGCGGAGGCGGGGCAGGCACGGCTCAGTACAGATACAGCTACTGCGAGATTTCTGGAATAGAATACATCCCAGCAGACACTGCGGATCGTCGAATGACGTCATCGCCGATCGGACCCGGAAGTGAGGAGAGGAGGAATAAAGCCGAAATTAAGGTATTTACTAGCAAAAAAAAAAAAAAAAAAAGTTTCCATTGGTAAAAGCCGTTTTAAAGGGGATTACATAGATCTATGTATTCCAACCTATTAAAAATGGGTGGAACTCCGCTTTAAAGTCCAACTCCAGCCAAAGCTTTTTTTTTAAACCTATAAATACCCACAATAGTTAGACAATAAAAGCATAACAGAAAGCCTTTTTTTTAATAAGCTAAATATGCTAAATTTTAACTATCATATTAAGCAAAAAAGGTATTTTGCTCATTTGTTTTTGTTCTTTTTTTATTTATTTATTAACTGTATTTGATTATCTTAATGAGTTTTTTTTTTAGTTTTTTTTTTTAGTTTTTTAGGGTTAGAGGTTGATATGAGTTATGCAACCTGGTGATGATTCTATTATACTTTAAATCAATCCACAAAAAAAAAAAAAAAAATGCTGCAGTACAAAAAAAAAAAAACAAGCAATCCACAAGTATTTTATTGGGTGCTTACATTTTAAGTATATTTTCCAGTTTTACAGACAAAGTAGATCCAAACCCTAATCTTGCATTTGATTTGCTAAAGCCTTGTATATAAAGAATTGCTATGTTTTTCTTTCATAAAATAATATTTTTTCATTTATTTGGTATCCCAATGCTGCAGATCTCCTCAATCCTCTCTCAGTCACTTCCTGTCTATATACACTTGCTTTAGCCTTGGCTGCACAACATTGCTTCCTGATAGTGAAAACAATGCAATATACCTATACAGTGAGGGATATTTACTAAAACTGGAGCATGCAGAATCTGGTTTCCGATGTGCTTAGTAGCCAATCAACTTCTAACTTCAGCTTGTTCAATTAACCACATACCGACCGCTCGCCGCAGTTTAACTGCGGCAGGCAGCCGCTCCTGGGCAAAGCAACGTTATGTTACGTTGCTTGCTCAGGAGACTCTAGGGGGGTTAACTGGGGAGCCAGTGCGTGTGACCGGCGGCTCCGATGGCCACTCGCAATCACCCCCAGCAGAGAGGGAAGGACAGACGGCTGATGTTAACACAGCCGTCTGTCATTCTCCCTGAAGTAATCACAGAGGCTATGTGATCCTGCTATATAGGATTGCATGTCTCTGTGATTACTTCACAAG
The DNA here is from genome assembly GCF_965119305.1 of Pelophylax lessonae. Classification (NCBI taxonomy): domain Eukaryota; kingdom Metazoa; phylum Chordata; class Amphibia; order Anura; family Ranidae; genus Pelophylax; species Pelophylax lessonae. The sequence continues at coordinate 276,123,063 of NC_138770.1, forward strand.
CCACGCCCCCTGACAGCTAGAATCACGCCCTTAGGGACACATTTAACCCACTGATCACCAGTAATGTTAACCCCTTCCCTGCCAGTGTCATTTTTACAGTAACAGTGCATATTTTTAGCACTGATTACTGTAGTAATGTCACTGGTACCCCCAAAAGTGTTAAAAATGTCAGTTAGGGGTCTGATCTGTCCACTGCAATGTCACAGTCCCGCAAAAAAAAAATCGCAGATCGCCGCCATTACTAGTAAAAAAAAAAAAAAAAAAAACAATAAAAATGACATAAATCTTTCCCGTAGTTAGTAAACGCAATAACTTATGTGCAAACCAATAAAAATACACTTATTGTGATTTTTTTTACCAAAAATATGTAGCAGAAAACAAATTGGCCTAAAATGTTAAAAGATTTTGATTTTTACATTTTTTTTTTTTGAGAATTTCATTTAAAATGATGTGAAAAATATTGTAATTTTTTCAAAATTGTCGCTATTTTTTTGTTTATAGCGCAAAAAAATTAAAATCCCACAGGTGATCAAATACCACCAAAAGAAATCTCTATTTGTGGGAAAAAAGGTACATCAATTTCGTTTGGGTACAGCGTCGCACGACCACGCAATTGTCCGTTAAAGTAATGCAATGGCGAATCGCAAAATAGGGCCTGGTCATTGAGCAGCCAAATCCTCCAGTCCTTAAGTGGCTAAGCTTTGGCAATAAAACCTAGAAGCTGATTGGTTTCTACGCAAAGCTCCACCAGAGTCTGTGTGGACCACTTTTAAAAAATCTCCCCCACTGTGTGTCGGCATGGTTGCTTGTAGTCTCCACTATGGCATGGTGAAAACACAGTATCGCCGTTGGGAGATAATTGTCCCTGTTTCTGTCAGGAAGTGCTTGAACAAGGACTTTTATGGCAGGATTACCATGTATTATTTTAATGAATGTTGCAGATTTCAAAAGATTGAAAACAAATTTTGAAATAATATTAACATGGAAAAGTTTATTTTAGATTGGTTTAGATATACTTTTAGGCTCCGTGCACACTGGGCTTAAAAAAATGTCAGTTCCTTTGGCAAAAAAAGTTTTTTTGTATAACATAGTTTAGACGACTTTAGGAGAGTTTTGTGTTCTTTCTGTTAGAAAGCTCCAATCAGAAACGCAAACCAGAAGGGTTTTTTGTCATGCCTCTAAACGCTGAGCTCAAAATATACCTGTAATTGTCCTAAAGTGCATGGACACATCCGTTCTCTGTAATACTGATCACTCGCAGGTATGAGCTGTTTTTTTTTTTCTATTTTCTGATTTCATAGTTTTACCTAAATTATTTACAGGTTGTGGTCCTTCTTTGGGAAATATTTGGCCCTTTTTGGAAATATTTGGGACCTCAGTCAGGAATTCCCCTTTTTAGCCCCCATTCACACCGGGGCGACGCTACTTCGCACCGCGACCTCCGAGGTCACGGTGCGAGCAGCGCGCCGCTACCTCGGAGCGGCCGCCACGGACTTCGTAACATTGAAGTCTATGGCGGTCGCCTCCTGGTCGCCCCAAAGAAGCTCCGGACCCTTTTTCTGAGTCGGAGCGACTTGTGTCGCTCCTATCAGAACGGGTCCGCAGCTTCCCTATGGGAGGCGACCTGCGGCGACCTGTGAGGCGACCAGGTCGCCTCACAGGTCGCCCCAGTGTGAACGGGGGCTAAATCGTTGAAGGTACCTATAGATTTTTTAGCCATACCTAAACACATTTTTACTTATATCTTTCTGTACTGCCTTTTTTTTATGTTTTTTTATTCATATTTTTAGGAATCCTTTTCCCTTCTGCTCAGTTATCCCTTATGTGGTACTTTGGGACTTCGGGAAATATCCGTGGTATGCCCATTCTGAGCCTCTGACACACATTTGAGATTTTTCTCTTTTATGTGTATAGACATTTATCTGTTTGATTTGTCAAATGTAAGTAATATTATTTGGAGTGTCACCCTGTTTCATTGTTGGGTCATATTGTCTATATGTATATATAGTCATTATTTCTTGTATATTTGTTTTAGATATTTCCGATAAGTTGACATCTTTACCCCAAAAGAAGACTTTATGTTAAAACTCGTCCGGGTCATTCTGTCCACCAATTTTAGTATTATCATTCATGCGTTTGCGCTCACCCTGCATATTTGTGGCATTTTTTGGTACTTTATGTGATGCTATTGTTTTAACAGTGTGTACCTATCAATGGTTCATCACTTGAGGTGTCTTAAAATGTGTTTGAATAAAATTTGTAATTTTTTATACATATTGATATTTTTCCTTTATCTATCTATTTTTTTTTTTATGTTTCTGTTTACAATTTTGGGTATCCTATAGTCCCAACTCCCCTTTTGGCCCCCATTGTGGATTTTCCATCACTTAAAAAATGTCAGTTCCTTTGGCAAAAAAAAGTTTTTTTGTACATAGTTTGGACGAGTTTAGGAAAGTTGTGTGTTCTTTCTGCCAGAAAGCTCCAATCAGGAACACAAACCAGAAGGGTTTTTTGTCATGCCTCTAAATGCTAAGCTCAAAATATGCCTTTAATCGTCCTAACCTGCATGGACACATAGCATAACATTTAGCTGCCTCTACAGCCAAAACACAACACTCCTGTAGAAGCAGCGATTTTTAGGCAAGTGTGCATGGAGCCTAATAGGTGAAACCTAAATGGATATGTTATTTAGAAACTGCATGTTTGTTTTGCTCATATACTGTATACAGCATTAATGCCTAATCATAATATCGTAAATGCCATTGCTAGTATCATATCATTTTCTAATTTGTGTGCTTATAAACAGATTAAAATTGATTCAGTCACAGCTCTGGTACATAAAGCATGTTGTGTGTGATCGCATTTTGCCCATAATACTCTTAGACACACATTTCTGTGATAAATGTATTAATATTATATTATCAGCCCAGACCTTAAAGCACAACTCTGGGCAAGCAAACCTTATCATGGCAGTAAACATGCACTTCCCTTGCCTGCAAATCTATTTCTTTGTGGGTGCTAAAAACCAGCTTGTTTACACGTTTGGATTAGTAAAGCTCCCATTATTCTTCCAGGTTACATAGTTAGTATCTAGTTCAACCAATAGTGTAAAAAAATAGAAAACCTAAATATACACAACCCCATACCCATAGACAAACCAGAGGAAGGTAAAAAAACCTGATGAAGCATGGTCCATTTTTCTCCAACAGGGAACTAAACCTTTTCTGATTCCCCCCAGGAGGCAATGTGATATTCCCTGGATTACCAATCTCTGGTGGTATTATCTATTAATGTTAATATCCAGTTATATTTTGTGCATTTAGGAATGCTTCCAGTTCTTTTAAAAAACAATCTACTGAGCTGGCTAGAACTAGTTCTTTAGGGATTATATTCCACAATTCTGTAGAGGTTAAATCTATTTTCCTCTGGCTTATAAGCCAACTATCCATGGTAAAATTATTCAACTAGCTTCATAGTGTAAAAAAAGCTAGAGATACCCATATCAATCATTTGAAAGCTGACCTTTCTTGAGCCTCTCAGGCTTTTCAGACTGACCCGACACCTTCTCATCGGGCCAGTTTATCTCACTTAAAAACAAAATGTAACCTCTGTCTTTCCAACCCGGCTAATAAGCAAATCAAAAAAACATCACTTTTATCTGAAAGGTTATAAGCCTGACACTCTTTTGGCCCAAACACTTCACGACACTGGAATTGCCAATAAGCCATTTCAGCTGTGTGCCTGTGGGGGCCACCTCACAACTAATCCGACTGATGTCTTGCATGATTTTCAAGAACATACAGTATACAAACCTTATATGGTAATAAAGGCTCCCTTGATCTTGATTCTGCAAATTCATTTTTTGCTGATTTCCCTCACTAAACTCCCCAATTCCTCTCAACAGTCTATAGATGAAGTGATAACAATGCATGAAGTTCAGCAGGTAATAAAATTACCAAGAAGCCAGGACCAAATGGCTTCACAGCAGCCTAATATCAGAGGTTTCTGGATTTCCTAGCCCCCTACCCCACTTAAATGTTTAATAAACTCAAACTGGGGTTTCCATCAAGGACATTCAGTCAGGGGAGGCAGGTGAGGCAGAACCTCACCTGCCATCAACATAAAAAAAACAAAATGATCAAGCTTTGAGGGTTGTAGCTTGATGACCTGGGGTCACAGAGACCCAAAATTTGGGGGTTAGGTAGCACCTATGGTTCCAGAGATACCAGGCTCCTTGCAAAGCCTGTCAGAAGCTTTAAATACAAGCTGGCACACGCTGTTTGCAGCACACTGAGAGGATGAGATTATAGTGCCTCTAACTTCTTGTCAGAGGCACTGAGCTCAATGGACAGCTTGGAGCCTTGGCCCAATGGTAATGCACCATTGGTTCAAGCTGTCCAATAAAAATGCTTCAGTGGAGGCTCTCCTCTCACTGCAGTGTCATAGAAGGGGGGCATGTGTCTAAAAGACAAATGCTCCCTTCCAGCCCAGCCCTCTTAAATACAAGAAAAAAACATGGGTTTATGGGTAAAAGGTTTACCCCTATTCCCATGTTTTTTCTCACACAGTTAAGAGAGCATCTGCTGCTGGAAAGCTACTTTTTTAATCAAGCAAAATAATATATTATTATGCTATATGTTATAACATAATAAATTATTATTTATCTATTTACTGTGAAATTACTGGTTTGAAGGTATAACTTCAAACTTCATTCATTTGTCCGTTAAGCCACCTGCTTGAGTAGAGGTTTTGAAAATATAGTAAATTACCTTAAAAACAACATATAATAATTATTTGTATATTACATCATCTTTTTTTTTGTTTTTTTCTGCTAGAAAATTACTCAGAACCCCAAACATTATATATATTTTTTTAGTTGAACTGTTTCACTGTTTTACCATTTCTTTAAAATTCTCCTGTATTTCACCTTTTAGCAAATAACCCTGAACCCTTTATTGTTTACTTGTTTATTACTGAATATTACTGTTATATTTCTAGCTTCAGAAAATAAAGCAACATGTTTTATTTTTTCTACAATCTTTGCTTGTAATATTGTTTCCAGCATCAACAAAATGGATGACTGAAAAACATCTTAGTCCCCGTTCACACTAAGGCGACCTGTGAGGCGACCTGGTCGCCTCACAGGTCGCCGTAGGTCGCCTCCCATAGGGAAGCTGCGGACCCGTTCTAATAGGAGCGACACAAGTCGCTTCGACTTAGAAAAAGGGTCCGGAGCTTCTTTGGGGCGACCAGGAGGCGACTGCCATAGACTTCAATGTTATGAAGTCCGTGGCGGCCGCTCCGAGGTCGCGGCGCGCTGCTCGCACCACGACCTCGGAGGTCGCGGTGCGAAGTAGCGTCGCTTGTATGTGAACGGGGCCTTAAAGGAACAGCATTTGTAAATATTTTTGTTAAATGAGTATAACTAGTAGAACTGCAATCGTCTACATAATGAGAATTGAATACATAACTTGTAAATATGTAACCTGTGTGTGTATCTGGCTCTGATACTAGCCAGTGCCTCACCAGCTACTGACCTCACCACACGTCCCTGGTCTTCATTATGTAGAGACTCGTTGAGGTCAGCGGTATTTTTGATCCCCAAACCTGAGATGAGCAAAACTTCTTTTAGCAGCTAGAGGAAATCTGATATTGCCCAGTCCTATTCCTAAGGACCAGGTAGGGTTTATCCCAGGCAGACAAGTGACTGATAACATACAAAGAATCTCCCTCCTTTTACACATAAAGGGTCAAAGGAAATTCCCAGCAATGCTTCTTTCTCTTGTCATCAGAAAGGCTTTGGACTTTAAGTTGGGACTACTTACACTTTGTTCTGCAGCACTGGGGCTTAGGTTCTCATTTTCATACTTGGAATAGGATGCTTTATAGTTCTCCTTCTGTGTAAGTCAAATATTTTGGCTACTGCATGGATGAATTTGTTGTTGCTAAGGACACGAGAAAGGGGTGCCCCCTTTTGCCGCTCCTGTTTGTTCCAAGTATCAAACCATTAGCACAAGCTATTTGACTGCATTAGATTCTTAGAGAGTTGAGGTAGTGGGTTGCCAAAGTAAACTTTGTCTTCTTGCTGACAAAACTTTAATAATATTGACTAACTCCATGATATCTTTTCCTAACTTCATGCCCCTTCTAAAGCATTTTGGACATTTGCTGGGATCATATATTAACGGAGCCAAGTCAAAGGCCTTGGAAGTCTCCTTGCCAATAGAAATGGTGAAAATGCTTCAGAACTCCTTTGGTTTCTCCTGGACCTTTTCCACTTTGCCCTATCTTGGAGTCCACCTTACCTCAGCCTACGACTTGCTCTACCAGTGGAATTACCCAAAACGATTTACTTACTTGGTCTCACTTCTCAACTCCTGGGAAAAACATAATATCTCATGGCTCAGTAGTGTTGCAGCAGTGAAGATGACATTCTTGCCTAAATTCCTATACTTTGCACTGGTCTTGCCTGTGGCCATCCCACAAATCTACTTTAATAAAGCCCTAAACTTTCTTAGGCATTGTCCCTAGGTTTCCTGGTGAGTGGGCAGATGCACCCTTTGAGTTGAATAATTTTTTCTTACATTGCATTCTATATTATTACCCTAGTCCATTCATGTTTGGATTACTGTACATAATGTCTTGTTATGTAATTTTCTAATTTTGCATTGGCTCATGTAAGCATGCTGGTTTCTTTCCTTTACTATGTATAGTTCAGTTTGGTAAACTTATTCTTGAAAATTAATAACATTTTATTGAAAGAAATCTTTTTTCCTCCGGATCTAAAATGTGCTCCCTTGTCCTTTGTAATACCCTTATTGCAGATGTAAGCACTGCAGGTCTCATAGATTCCAGCTCCCCCTCTCCACTTGACAACAAAACAAAGTTGGGAGTTATGGTATCAGGCATTGCACACAGTAAGATGAATGACTTCTTCACACTGAGTGACAAAGAGAGGTGATATGTGACTTGGTGACACAGCTTAATTCACTGTGCAAACCGTTACTGCTCAATTTACAGCCTGGTTATAGAATATAAAAAAATTCCTAAAGGGGTACAGAATGTTCACAATGCAAAGTGGATGATTGCTGACCTTAGTAAATAGGATGAAGCTGTGTTTAGTTTAAATATCCAAATATGTGCAAGGGAATTAAAAAAAAAAAAACTGGATTTTTTCTTGCACAATTGGATGACTGAAGTCGGCACCTTGTTCACTATATGCAAAGTAAACATTAAGTCTAGGTTCACACTGAGGCGGGTTTGAAATCAAACAAGTTCAGCTGCACATGATTTCAAACCAGCATTTTCGGTCTGACTTCGAGGGCCATTTCACAGACATCTGTGCGGGTTCTTGCCCAGATGTCTATTAAAATCGCCCCCCAAAGTTGCCAAAAGTAGTGCAGAAACTACTTTTGGGAATCGGTGCGGCGCGACAAAGTTGGCATTGCACTGATTCAGATAGTGCCATTGCTGGTAATGGCTCCTATTTGGCATGTCAATTCGAACCAATGTGAATGTGGGCTCAGTGCTCTTCTAGTAAATCAGCCTCAGTGGCCCAGAATCAAGCTGCAATAACATGGAGCTTTTTTTTTCAGAGTTTAATCAGCGGCAAATAACTGACATTTGGAGGGTTCAAACTACAGTTGCCATTGCTATAAGAAACACATATTGAGGTTCATTCACTAAGAACAAAATAGGCTGTTTACTTTGCGAGGTGAGTTTTCCTTTGCAAAGTTAAAATTCCCATGCAAAGTGAACATCCTATTTTTCATTAAAAGCCAACCCCATTAAAAGGAGGAGTATCTCACAGTGCTAATAAAATCATGGATTTCTGGCGCTGGTGATATTGTGAACAAGAATGGCAAATATATCTTCATATATAAGGCTCTTACTCTCATAAAATGTTATAAAGGCATCACTAGCAAACTAGCAATGTAATGCCGTAACAAGCTTTTATTATTTTTAGTTGCAAGTTTTTCTAAAGCCTAATCTGTCTAGGTTTCATTAAATATAAATAGTTTTTGTGTGGGCAAGGATAAATCTAATAGCTCCAAAATTATGCAGATGGTACAGTTTATTCTTATTGCACACAGAAATGTATGCAACAGCCTTTTTTTTTTACATTTTTTTTGTTTTTTTGGCCTCTTGTGGCCTATTTATCTGCATAGCAAGCAGGAGATTCTCATGCAAATTCTGTTAGGTATCCTAAAATACATTTTTATTCTAATTCTGTCACTGGATAAAAAAATGCTCACAAATTGCACAATTGGTATCTATGTAATTTCTACTGGCTGTAAGTAATCTTTAACGGAGGACCCCTTTATAAGTTTAACATTTATGCCATTCATAGAGACTTTCCAGGAAAAGCTGATCCAGGGAATGTTTAGCTCCCACCTGTGGGATTAGGAAGGAATTTGTTTCCCCCCTGGAGGAAATGGGATTGTGCTTTAATGGGGTTTTATTTTTGCCTTCCTCTGGGTCAACTGTGAGTATTGAATTGTGCATATGGAGGTTTTCTATTTCTTTTTTTTTTTTAATATATTGATTGAACCGGATGGACTAGATGGAATATGTCTTTTTTTTAAACTAAGGCTAATCCCCTTGACAAAGTCTGTTTAGATGAAACGTACGTCGGGGTAAGGTGGAGCATGTGCTGATACCCTCCAATCAGATGATCCATTGTAACACTACTGTACCTTGCTAGGCCTCCTAAATTCTTGGGTCGGCATTTCTGATAAGCAGCTTGATTTACCTAGGTGGTGGGTTCACAGATCACACTTAGTTACAGCAGCTTGTGTGGACATCACTGTTGGAGCACACTGGACTGGATATATTTTTAATACACTTATAAATGAATATAATGTTTCAATTTTGTATTTTTTTTTTTGTTCCTGAACTTTTTCACGCACACATTACTATGTATTTTCAATAGCACACAGTTACATTGTGGAGTTGATACACTCTGAAGACATTTGTGAACTTGATATATTGGTTTACATCTGTGGACCTGATTATTATTCTACCTTGGACTCATCTCAAATTTCCTTATACTTTTTTTTGGCTGTTCATGAAGTTTTCACATAGCGCAACTATTTTTTAGACAACAATGTAACTATGCATAAACTGCCCATGCTGGTACTGCTCTCTGGGCACCGAGGGTACCATTCACACAGCTACTTGTCAGCATAGGCCATCTTTTGGAGAGAACTGCTTTTCTAGGGACACCTCTCAAAGAAGCTCCAGTGCTGAAAGGTACATTTGCTGTCAGGGTACATCTGCCTATATACCTAGTGTGTAGGTCTAGCAGCATCTTAACTAAAGGTTTAAAAAGTAACAGATATAAAAAAAGTAACACTTCAAGTTCTGATCCTGTGCAATCCTATGAAATTTCCTCTTCAAGTGATGATCCTCAGGATCAGCAGCATGCAAAGTGCCAACCCAGAGTGAATTCACTAACACAAAAAAACTGCTACTGCACATTAAATATTTGCTTGTAAAAATACTGAATAATAAATATTAACAATATTTTTACTACTAATCATAAATATAGTGAAATTCAGTTGACCTGAATACCGAAGGTTAGATTATCTCCTAGTGAGCCCTAGTCTACAATCCAATGTTTAACACTATTAACAAATTTATAAACATAATTTTTGAATCCTGAAATATCTAACTCATAAAAAAGTACATAAAGGGCTTGTTTGCATTTGCGTCAGCCCTTGACGCACATCAGAAAAGCATACCACAATGGATCGCTTTTCAAAGGGAGGCTGACAGGAGGCTGGGAGGCAATATGTTACCTCCTCAGCACCTGCTTTATCTCTTCAAAGCCCAGACTTTAATGTCACAAATGTGTATTGCTCACCGTGGCAGGACAGTTGTGGCACAGCCCTATTCACTTGAATAGACTAACTTCGGTGGCAGTACTGACCAACGAATGCAACTGGGGGTAAACATTTTGCCTCAGCCATGAAGAAAAACATCTGTACATCCCCGGCCAGCTGCTGTGCTAGGTTAAGGGGGGGGGGAGGAACAGACAGGGGGTGGCAAAATCAAAAAATCAATTATAGCTCAACTGTCTATTTTTACTGAGCCCCCGACCAGTCCCCCCCCCCCCGCCCCCCAAACTTCAAGTTTGAATGAGCCTAAGTAGTCTATCTTTTGTAGAGAAAGCCATATTATGTTCCTCTGGGGGACCCAAATACCCCAGTTCTTCTGAGACCGAGAGTACGATACCAGTGTGTGTGGTGAAGTCAGCATCCTTGCCCCACCCTACGCGTTTCCCAGGAAAGGACGCTAACATCACCATGCACGCCGGTATCGAGAGGTTTAGGAATAAGCGCTGTCACCCTAGTGTCAGGAACGACACTTTGGAAATGTGAGAGGTTTGAATTGTTTTAAAATAAAAGCCTGTTTTTAGACCTATTTAGGCTATCAAACCCTCATTTCTTCCATCCTCCTTTCATGCATGATCGCAATTTGCACAAGAGGGTTTACTGTGAGGAATCATGTATTAAGCAAGTAATCTGGAGCCATTAATTATTGTGATTAGCATTTTGCATATTAGCTAGTTTATAATCTGACCAGGCATTGCTTCTAGTGAGTCAATTTAGTGTGATTGGTGCAGGATTACACCGGGTGTGGTATACATGGTGGCAGAAGGAACATATTTGAGAAGCTCACACAGCACAGGATTGAACTGTTTCTAAAACTTTCCTCTTTTTTTATTTAATATGGACTTTTTTCCTTTATTGATTTTTGTATAAATATAAAATAGTTGGATATATGCACTACTAGCACTTTTTGCACTATAAATTGATTGCACATTTGTTGCACATTAGCATTTTTTGATACATCTAATTTGCATATTATATGTGATTAAATATTTTGATTGTTTGCACTACCACTTTGATTGTACAGTGGGGATCGAAAGTTTGGGCACCCCAGGTAAAAATTAGTATTAATGTGCATAAAGAAGCCAAGGAAAGATGGAAAAATCTCCAAAAGGCATCAAATTACAGATTAGACATTCTTATAATATGTCAACAAAAGTTAGATTTTATTTCCATCATTGACACTTTCAAAATAACAGAAAACTAAAAAATGGTGTCTGCAAAAGTTTGGGCACCCTGCAGAATTTATAGTATGCACTGCCCCCTCAGTGTCATGGATTGTTCACAATCATCGTCTGGGAAGACCAGGTGATGTCAATCTCAAAGGTTTTAAATGCCCAGACTTATCTGGCCGTGCCCCAACAATCAGCACCATGGGATCTTCTAAGCAGTTGTCTAGAAAACTGAAACTGAAAATAGTTGACGCTCACAAAGCTGGAGAAGGCTATAAGAAGATAGCAAAGCGTTTTCAGATGTCAATATCCTCTGTTTGGAATGTAATTAAGAAATGGCAGTCATCAGGAACAGTGAAAGTTAAAGCAAGATCTGAAAGACCAAGAAAAATATCAGACAGAACAGCTCGCAGGATTGTGAGAAAAACTCAAAACCCACGTTTGACTACATGATCCCTCCAGAAAGATCTGGCAGACACTGGAGTTGTGGTACACTATTCCACTATAAAGAGATACTTGTACAAATATGGTCTTCATGGAAGAGTCATCAGAAGAAAACCTCTTCTACGTCCTCACCACAAAAGTCAGCGTTTGAACTTTGCAAATGAACATATAGACAAGCCTGATACATTTTGGAAACAAGTTCTGTGGACCGATGAGGTTAAAATTGAACTTTTTGGCCGGAATGAGCAAAGGTAAGTTTGGAGAAGAAGGGGCACAGAATTTAATGAAAAGAACCTCTGTCCAACTGTTAAGCATGGGGGTGGATCAATCATGTTTTGGGGTTGTATTGTAGCCAGTGGCACAGGGAACATCTCATGAGTAGAAGGAAAAATAGATTCAATAAAATTTCAGCAAATTTTGGATGGTAACTTGATACCATCTGTGAAAAAGCTGAAGATAAAGAAAGGATGGCTTCTACAAATGGATAATGATCCTAAACACACCTCGAATACATCAGGAGGCATAAACTGAAGGTTTTTCCATGGCCTTCACAATCTCCTGACCTCAACATAATTGAAAATCTATGGATAGACCTTAAAAGAGCAGTGCGTGACAGACAGCCCAGAAATCTCAAAGAACTGGAAGACTTTTGTAAGGAAGAATGGGCAAAGATACCTCAAACAAGAATTGAAAGACTCTTGGCTGGCTACAAAAAGAGTTTACAAGCTGTGATACTTGCCAAAGGGGGCAGTACAAGATATTAACTCTGCAGGGTGCCCAAACTTTTGCAGACACCATTTTCTTGTTTTCTGTTATTTTGAAAGTGTAAATGATGGAAATAAAATCTAACTTTTGTTGACATATTATAAGAATGTCTAATCTGTAATTTGATGCCTTTTGGAGATTTTTCCACCTTTCCTTGGCTTCTTTATGCACATTAATACAAATTTTTACCTGGGGTGCCCAAACTTTCGATCTCCACTGTATGATTGTGAGGCAGATTATTCACCTATTTTGGGGGGCAATTATAGTAACATAATAGGTAGGTACAAACAATCACTACTCATTTAATCATTCAGCACTTTATTTGATATATGAAAGTCAGGATGACAGCGTTCTGTTCTATTGGCACTCTTTTTTTTGTGGCACTGTTGTTTTATTAATCTTTCGTACAACATTTCAGAGCCACTGGGGTTCCTTCATCACGCAAAGTGACAAGTGTATTTTCATGTTGCTCCAACGGCTGTCTGCTCTATCAAGGACTCAAATCGTGTGTGTGTGTAATCACTTGTAATCCTCAGACTGTCATAACTTGATTGATCTAAACTATAAAAAAAAAGCACAACTTGTACTTTGCAACTGAAGTTTCCCCTTCTCTGTTCAGCACTAGTCATGTTACTTAGTGGTGGGGGTAAGGAAAAATACATTTTTAAGGATGTCAGATTACTGTATAGGAAGCCCCTATACAATTTCAAAAATGTATAAGAAGCCCCTATGCAATTTCAAAAATGTATAAGGAGCCCCTATGCAATTTCAAAAATGTATAAGAAACCCCTATGCAATTTCAAAAATATAGGTCAACGTGTAAATAGATTATATTTAATAGATTTACCAGTCCTTTGTTTTAAAATAATGTTTTTCTTTTCAGTTAGCCCACAGTTCTTTAATATAACTATAACTTGACTATGCTAAAGGACAAATGTGATTGTCAGCCATTTTTATTTAAATATTTTATTTTACAATTTTATGATAGCTTAATTATAAGACTGTACTACATATACTATTTTCTTTATAGCCACAGCTACATAGATATAGTAGATTCTGAGTTTTTTTGTGCAGTAAAAGAAAACTGTAAATTTCTTAGAAAGATGTGTCAATACAGATGGACCATAAACCACATTATTTATATACAAAATGCTATACAAAAAGTCCCCAGAAGCAATAGTCAAATGACTAAATGTCTTAGAGTGGGATAGATTTTCTGATAAATTGACTAAGCATGATGCATTAACCTAGTATTAATTTGTGATGAAAGGGTACAGAAGTTAACCTCCAAGGGAGGATAATATAGCTGTGTAGAAGAAAACAATCTATAGGATAGCTGCTCACGAGGGAGAGCAAGCTGGATAAATCTACAAGCTCTCATTATTATTATACAGGATTTATATAGCACCAACAGTTTGCGCAGCGCTTTACATGAGGGAAGACACTACAGTTACAGTACAATTCCATACAGGAGGAATTAGAGGGCCCTGCTTGTTAAAGCTCATTATGGAAGTATGTAATGAACTATATCCCAAATTTAAAGACTTAGATGACCAATTCATCAGTGTAAAGCATTTTTCTACAGCTTGTATTTTACTGTTAAGTTTTTCCAAGTAGTGCTATGCCTGCAGCTAAGACTTACAGAGAGACAGACGTTTAAATTAGGAATTGGGAACCATTCCATAAACTGATAATTCTGATTGACCCTATTACATTTGAGTCCATTATTATCTCACACAGCTTTCCTCATCTACTTGAAAAATGTTCAAAAAGAGATCCTTCAGGGTATACTGCTAAATTATTCTTCTGTTTCACTCTATATCAGTAAAATACTTATTACTTATTGTCTTTCCAAGACTGGGGTTATTTAAAAGAAAAATAATTAAAATCTAATTTGAGTGGAATGAAAGCTGTTTCTTTGCTTTTTTTAAATACTAAATCGTTCATTGTGGTAATAGCCAACTGCAACTTTATTATATTACTACGCTAATTCTCCTCTGGCATGTTATTGTATTTTTTCATTTTGAAATGTAAAAATGATAAACTTTATGCAGTCAAAACTTTAAGTATCAATCTAGTCATTTTTCTTTCTTAAAAACAGTAGCATTATTGCTACTAGTTAAAATAATTATATATATATATATATATATATATATATATATATATATATATATAGTCTGTGTATCCATTGGAAGGTTTCAAATAATTTATTGTCCATACAGAAATTGTAAAAAGTGAAAGACAGCAAAATAAACTTGACAGATGAATGATCTAACACTACCTCACTCTATTTGAAACAAAGTTTTTGCAAAACATAAAAGACACTGTTGTCCCCTTATCCAGTGCAACCCTTGGTTATGGTCAGTATTGCCTTTTAACATTTCCATTGAAGCAATGCAGCAAAGATAACATGATTTTTCTAAATATGCTTTTGATTAATGTAAAAATGTTTAAAAATGAAAATGTTTGATAGCCTTGAGCCTCAAAAAAGCTAATGTGTAAATGATGAAAGGCTAAAAACAAACAAACAAAAAAATTCATATGGGCTTTTTTACACTAGTGTTATCCCTCTGAAGAGTTACCTGTGGTGGAATGCACTTCAGAGGGTTTTTGACAGGTGATGAGACAGACAGGAGAAGGAGTCAGGGAGGACGCACCAAATGGCAGATGGTTCCAGGGGGCTATCAATGGTACAAGAGGCACCAAAAAGTTAGGGCAAAGCCCTAGGGGAGGTAAATGCCTACAGGATGTACCAAAGGCTCCATCTGGAACAGATGGGCAAACAGGACCGTGGTGACCTTAGGCGCCACCTATAGGGGGATATAGGGAGATCATCACTCCCCCCATGGTAATGCCCATGGATACTTACAAAAGTGCAACTGGTAAAATCACATATACCACAAGATGCATATAGTGTAAGATATGTATACTCCAATTGCATCATGTTATATAGCCAAACTGACGCCTTTCAGGGGGCACACCCCCTTCCTCTGAACTGAACTGAATCATTTATATCTATTTTATTTGCCCAAATAATTTATTTGCGGTAATGCACAGGGTGCTTGCACCTTCCTGTCTCCTTGTTTTTGTAGTTCCACTTTTGTATATATTATTATGTTGAACAATGTATCGATATTCTTAAATCTCTGGCTTTTGATGAAGATTAGCAAAGCATTATCAAACTTCTAGGCATAGCTACATGGACATTGCAGAGGAGACACAATAAAGAAATAAGAAAGGTCTTTTTTTTTTACATGTTATATCTTTGGCTTTCCTGAAGAACATTTAGAATATATAAACACTCACAAAAAAAGTTTCTTAGAAAGGGTTAAAAAGGATGACCTCTTTGCCACCTTTTAGCACATACATTTTATTGCAGGAGTTGCTGTTTCATTTTCTGTGTCAAGTGCTCTGACCCCTTTCAGTGTGTAGCCCCTGGTGTGTGCTGAGCAATGAATTCTTACTGCTAGGGTTTAGCCTGATGTCTCCTTCATTCCTAGCACACATATTTCCAGTAGTCTCATCTTCTGCTGTGATATATACTGTGTGATTTGCATGTAAGGGCCTTGGCAATGCCATACCTCTATTCAATCATATTCTGAAAGTAATGAAGAGTGGGAATATCGGCCCTAGCTATAAATGGACTGCAGCTTGACAGGCATGTTAATGATATTTCAGAAGCTTTTGCTTTGTATTTATTTACCATGGCCAATTTAACATCTCACCAGCTATTTGCACTTGAGGGAATATTTGCTGTTAATCATGGAACGGATTGTTTTCAAGAAAGATGTTGCATGTGGCATTATTAGATACAGTGATAACTCGGTCCCAAAGCCCTGATACATTTCATTTTCTGCCCATGTTTTTAATATACTTCCCTCAAAGGGGCTCCTTCAGCCTTGATGACAGCATTTGCTTGGCTCTTTATATATCTGGGAAAATATATTGCATCCTTTGTTTGGATGTAGGTGGGGATAATGTGGATGAGAATTGCTACTCTTGTATTACAGAAGAAAAATGGCATCTTACTATTTAATCAAAGGAAATTAGAACATTATAATGGAAACAAAGTGCATGATGTGATAATTGATAATGCAGCATATTCTGCAACACTGTACAGGGAACACTAAAAAATTCACCTTTATTCTAACACACTTAAACTTACAATCTGAGTAGAGGAGCAGAAATGACAACACAGTTGAATCTCAATCTGTGTGTACCCAGCTTTACCTTATTCCTTTCTCCAGCATACTCCCTCCACTGTTGTGATTTGTCCCCTTCAGCTCCTATCTAAATTACTGGCTGTGGTCACACTCCAGCCTCCCCATCATACCATACAGGGTTAACCACTTCTGGCCCCCTAAAGCAGAGTTCCGGCCTCAAAAATGACTTTGGGCCATCCGCTTGCTGACATTAACCTGGAAAATAAATGGATAGTCCCAATTTTTTTGTTTACTTACCTTGTTTTTGAAGAAAGTATACTTACCTTCCTTCTACTTCCTCCCTCTGCGGCCACGGCCCACTGCATCACTTTCTGCTTGCGATGACTCCTGGGAGCTGAACGTCATTGCTCCCAGGAGTCAATGCACCTGCACCGGCCCTACTTGCCAGTTCAGGTATGTCATTCCCTGCTAAACAGCTTCTGGGCATGCGCAGAAGCTGTGCAAGGATGACGCTCCTCCCCCGGGAGTGACGAGCAGGGCCGGTGCAGTGCATTGTGGGACGAAGAGGACATGGAAGAGGACACCGAAGAGGACACCCTGGCTTCAGCTGCCCACACCTGAGATGTCAGCGTTGGACAAGAAATTTTCAAGGTAAGTATTTCTTCTAAAAGGTAAGTGCAACCTGGGACAGTTCAGAGGCTATCCATTGTGGAATGCACTAGCCCTGACTGTCCCTGACTGTCTGTAATAAAAAAAGAGCGACAATTCTGGGAAAAAAAACCAATATTTTTCACTTTGTGCTATATAACTATCCCAAAGAAAAATAAAAATCAAATTTTTTCATCCCTCTACACCAATTTGTATTCTGTTACATATTTTTGTGAAAAAAAAAATCACAATAAGCGTATTTTGATTGGTTTGCACAAAATGTATCATGTCTACAAGCTAGGGGAAAGATTTATGTAATTTTTTTTTTTTTTCTTACTAGTAATAGCGACGATCTGTGATTTTTAGTGGGACTGCGACTATGCGGCGGACAGATCGGACCCCTAACTGACATTTTTGACACTTTTGGGGGGATCAGTGACATTAATACAGTAATCAGTGCTAAAAATATGCACTGCTACTGTACTAATGACACTGGCAGGAAAGGGGTTAACCCCGTGGTGATCAAAGGGTTGAGTATGAGCCTAGGGGAGTGTTTTTTAACTGTATGGGGGAGGGCCTTGTGAAATGAACATAGAGACCTGTGATCCTATATAGTGTATATATATATATATATATATATATATAATATATATTTCAGAGAGAACAACAGTCTGCTGTGTTTACAACAGCTGATCGTTGTTCTCTCTCAGCAGTGAGAAATCGTGGGTGGCCGGTGGCAATCAGTAGATCTGCATCCCCACTGCCTAGTAGGGGTGGGCGTGCGCCGGCAGTGCCCACCCGCCCCCAGGACCGCTCCCGCGTACCGACGTACCCACACATAGATTCACACAGCCGAGCCAGATATACTGCGGTTAATGTCCAAGTATGGTATGTAATGTCAAGCCTTTGGGTGAAGGAAGAGAGCTTGGAATAAAGCAAATTTGGGAACCGGGTGGAGGTTTTACCCTGGTCACGGAGACCACCAAAGCTTTCTTTGATCCTCTTGTCGTATGATAAGAAGGGTCAACAACATCTGGTGAGTGCGGACCTTTACTTTACTGCTCACAAATGGTGTTCCCCTCCTTTTTGTGGGGTTTAGCCCCTAAAAAAATCGATCAATCTCTGCAGGAAGAATTTTTTACACTGAATATCACAAAGGATTACCTTTGGGACTTTTTCACTTAATATTTTCACTGTATATTTTTTAAGTAGTTTTGTGTTTACTTTTTTAAGGTGTGGATTTTTATAAGAAGCATTCCCTTTAATTCTTATAATATTCTTGTTTTGAGCACAGCATTATATGCCATTTTGTATAGATACATATTACTTTAGAGCAAGCACTGTTGCCTGTATAGTGTATATCACTCTTGTAGACTATATACAGTAACACTACATTGTAGAAATATTTACTTTTTATCTACTTCACTTACTGCTAAAATTGCTGCACCCCTGAGACTACATGTCCCAGCAGACATTGTGGCACTGGATTAAGGTCATGTCTGTAGGAAGTTATAATGATTTCAGTACCACTCTATCCAAAGCACTTATCAAGACAGAGCAAGGCATAGTCAGGGATAAAAATGAATTCCGAAGATTGGCCTACACAAGAAGCAGGTTTTTCTAAAACTCTTATTACACTGCGAGCTCAATCTGTATGTGCAAATGAGCAAAGTTTTAGCATCACTAGTGATGCACATTAACAGATGTTCCAGTTCCAGCGTCTTTACACACTGTCAGCAAACAGTTATGATGATGATTAAGATGATTAATAATAATAATAATAATAATGTTATTGTATATTAGTGGGGACATGTATATTGTACATGGTCAACTTTCTCTGTACTTGAAGTTTGATTGTCATTTTTCACAATTAATATTATTATTATTATTAATAATAATCAAAATAATAATAATTAAGAGAAAGTACAATTAAACTGCGAGCACAGAGAAAAGTGACCATATACGATATACCTGTCCCCGATAACATACAATGAAATTATTATTATGATTATTTTTAATCATATCATTATTTTGTCTTTGTTTGAAGTTTGATTGTAAACTCTCACAAAGACCTTTAACTACTTTATGTCTCATTCTGTATACTTCCTGAACCCAGTGATTCATACCGTATTTAACAATACATAACAAAACTAAAGAAACACACATACTTTTTATTTTTTTTAGAATTTGTCCTGTTAAAAATGACACTATAAGTAAGATTCTGGTACAAAATATTTCAAAGTTATTTCATTTTATTTAAATGTTGTGCTTTATTTATTGTGGCGCTAAAGAATTTAACAAACAAAGCGTTTCATCACATGACGGTGACCTAATAGGCTTAATCATAAGATAGGCTTTCCTATGATTAAGTCACCGTCATGTGATGAAATGCGTCAAGCCGGGCTGAATGATATCATTGCCCCCTATTGTGAATTTTTTGATCAGCTTCAGCATTCATCCAGGGACGCTCATCCTTATTCCTTAAGGGGACCTTGATCTGTACCATTGTTGCTGTATGTGAATTATCTGGTGCACTGGATGTTGCAAGTGCACCATATTTATGAGTAATTGTAACCCTTATAAATCAATTTATCCTTTAAAACTACACCATAATGGTCCCTACATTTTCTTTCATGCTTATAGGGTGATTGGAATGACACCTTTTAAAGTGATACAATACAGCATACCAGTGGGTCTGAAGATACCCGTGGATTATTATCTAGTCACTGGGAAAAGCATTTTTAGACTTTACCATTGTGTAGGTGTAACTGTGAGGTAAGGGGCCAGAGTGTGGAGTGGTGGTACACTGTGGTTTAGAATATTGTTTTTTTCTTCATATAAGATTTTTTGCGTATCTTACTTTGAGAACCTACGCATAATGGAGTTCTTTGGTTTCAATTTATTTAATGTCATTAAACTATTGCTATGGTCACGCTGCACTTTATTTGAGTTTTTATTTTCATTGGTGATTGAACACACCTCAGTGTGAGGCTGCACCATTCATGTTTGCATATTTTGAAGGCAAGTGCAGAGTATTCTTTGGTTTGTTTATTACTGTCAAAACTCTGTTTGAGGGTTCTTTATTGCTGAACAGTTACAATAGAAATAACTTTAAAGTAATGTAAATGGAAACATTTTCTGTATGATTATCACTAAATTGTATTTTACCAATAAACGTTATTAGATTACTATGATTTCTCAAAGAGGAATGAGTTGGCTACAGAGACAGTGCAGCAGAGCTACTTGCTTTGAGGCACAGTTTATATTACTGAAACTAGACTATGCCATTTGATGAGTTACAAGGGTCAGTCATTGCTGATAAGTCAAAGAATATAAAAAAAATGGGTCTCTACTGAGTGGAAACCTAGAGGGCCAAAATTATAAAGAATACAGGGACCCACATCCTATATGATTAAGACAAATTATAATTGAAAAATAAATCTGGACTTTCTAGGCAGCCTATGGATCACAAATGGTTGAAAACATGTAAAATTTATTGTGTAACAATAATAAAATTCAAAAAAACAATTGATTTTCTATCCCCACATTTAAGTCTTCACAAAGGATGAAAGGAAGAACTCCCCACTACAATACATGGTTCCAAAGACAGATATCAATACGGCAGCTGATGGTGGGTTCCACCATCCTTGTCCTCTACATGTTTCGCAGCTTCTTCAGGAGAAGGTGAAGACTATAATATTGCACATCTAAATCTAAACATAGGAGATTACACACATAAACTACATAACATAGAGGCGTACATCATTGCGCATTTGTACTATGTTTACCTAAAGCCACTTAAGAAGATCACAGGCAAATTGTCTCAGATGTATCCTTGTCCCTGGACGAATGTGGGAACATATAAGGGAATAAGGACACCTACAATTGGTCAATATAAACCAAACACTACATATCAACAGCTGAAAACTACATAAAGCATCAAAATGGGAGTTCTGGAATCAGGGCCACCATCAAGGGGAACAACCGATGCACACATGAGGGGCCCGGGCGTCCCCAGGGGCCCGACCACCAAGCAGGGCTGGGAGGAGCATGGCTGCCCTGTCTTTCTCTATGCATTCATTCACAACAGAAAAGTTGGCAGCAGCTGCTCTCTGTTATTTTGCTCACATCGGGCTCTCTTCTGCCACCTGTGGTTGTTTCCTGCATGTGCACTCCTCGTGTGAGTGCTGCATGCACTGTATTTCCTTATGGATACTGGCAGAATACTACTCTTGCCCATCCAGACTGATCTCACGTATGTTATGACTGCTTCCTAAACAGCGCCCTACCATACTGTGCCCTTTCTTATCATTCTCTTTTGGAATATGGGACAGACTTTCTAGGGCTTATAAATTTAAATCACCTTATAGCCTGTTGGCCCCGTTGTTTCAGAATCCAGAGTTCACCTCAGGCTTTGCCCCCTGTATTTTTGATTGGTGGACTAACAAAGGGCTCCTACTCATAGAGGATATGTGTGACCATAGAGGTGTGCTGCCTAGACAAACCCTGAAAGAGAAACATTAACAGAGTCTGAGTTTTTTTCCATATTCTCAGTTAGCGCACTTATCTTAATTCACTAAAACGTAAATCTTATATAGTATCTCTGTCACGCAAGGAATACTTGCAATACATTTGATATGCTTAAGGGTTATATATTGGAAATATATACAATCCTAACATCTGATACCAGGGAACAGGGTTATATGGAGAAATGGGAATCTGATTTCAATGAATCTCTTCCCCATTTACATCTCCTCCCTCGGTCTGTTAATAAACTCCCATGGCTTCCCGTACCACCCCTATGCTGATTACACACAAATCTGTCTCTCTATCTATACTCCTCCCCTCACTCTTCCAGTCTCCTCTCGCATTGCTAACTTGCTAACTGACATATCAGCATGGATGTCGCACCCCTTCCTCAAACTCAATCTTTCTAAAACTGAGCTCATAATTTTTCCTCCAGCCTGTGCCCCCCGACTTCTCCATAAAGATCAATAATACAAAAATTGGTCCTCCCCTCATGCCAGGGTACTAGGGGTAATCCTGGACTCTGATTGCTGTTTCCCTCTCAGAAGCCGGGATTTCGGAACGGACCCTGTAAGAATGCCACAGCGCATTACTTTTATACATGTGATCGTCTGACTTGTAAGTGCAACTTATTTATTAGCCACAATAAATGTTTTATCCTTTAAGCACTATGGGAGCGCTTTTATCTCTTGCCTTTTATGACCTATGAGCTGGATGACGGCTGATCCTTTATGCACCTTTGCCTTATGGATAGATGATCGGTCGATTGCTTATTTTGAACACCTATGATTTAGTGGTCATTTTGATCTGGTAAGGGGATTATCTGATAATATCACATAGGGTGTGAAGCTTCTTTCTGGTTTTCTAGTCACCCTCTTCGCCCTATCTGTATATTGTTCTTCTAGGAATGCTGGTATCATTTACCTTTTCTCTCCTTGATTTTTCCACTCATTTATGTACTTTTCTGTATGATTTACATATACTGTCATATATATATTTCATTAGCTGGTTTTATTATCTTTGATTAGTGCTGCACTATTTGCTTTTTAATCCTGAACTCTGACCTGTCCTTCCAGCCCCAAATCCAATCACTGTCCAAATCGTGCAGACTTCAACTCTGAAACATCTCCAAAATATGCTCCTTTCTAACCATTGATACCACTAAGCAACTCACTCCCTTGCTATCTCTCGCCTTGACTATTGTAACTCCCTCCTCTCATTGGCCTACCTCTCCGCAAGCTATCCCCTCTTCCGTCTATCATGAATGCTGCTGCCAGACCCATCCACCTTACCAATGGTTCAGTGTCCGCCACTCCTCTCTGCCAATCCCTCCAATGGCTACCCATTGCCCAACAAATAAAATTCAAAACACTAATAATAACATACAAAGCCATTTACAACTCTGCCTCGCGCTACATCTCCAATCTTATCTCCAAATATCCCCCAAACCGGTCTCTTCGCTCCTCCCAAGACCTTCTGCACTCTAGTTCCTCCTTCCATGCTCACGTCCAGGACTTCTCCAGAGCCTCTCCCATTACCTGACTAAAAATAAACTTTTTATTGGCAATGGCAGTGCTGGTCTCCAGAGTTGACCCTCTTTCAGAGACGAAGCCATCAATCACGAGTCCATTGTCTTTCTAGTGGCATTGTTTGATGGGTAAAATACCTGTTCAACCATGCTGCTTTGACACTAAGGGACAAATCTGAACAGGACCAAGTGCTATATGCACTGGACCCCTAGGGAGGTAAAAACATTAAAAAAGTTTAATGATAGATCTTAAAAACTTGAACAAGAGCCTAAAACTCCACCAGCTATGTGTATAAAAGAATACGTAATAGTAATATTCCATATTTTATATTTACCTGACTAAAAAAAAAGACATTTTGTAGTCCTCCTGACCATAAAGAAAGAAATTATGTAAAAATCAACTACACATTTTTAAAGGAGGAGGGGATTACATTTTGGGAACAGGTACCAAATTAATATTTGTATGACATTTCAGAGACTTCCAGTTCTCTAAGCTGTAACGCGTGTGTTAATTGTCACAGTTATTGTTAATATTAGCCATGTGGCTGTTATTTTTGGTCATCTGCTTCTAGTTGCTTAAAATAACAGTCCGTGTGATAGATTGTTATGGTTTGTTAATTCAGCCTAATCTCACTAAACCCCAGTAACGTCTGCAGCTAGGTGACTGGACTCCTTAAAGATATAATGAATTTATAGGTGTCATTTCTGGTCAAACAAGATAAAGACAGTTAATTATTAGACATTAATTAAGACATTATTATTTTTACTGTGATTTAGCCATTGAGATTGTTGCTGCTTTTTACAACCCAACAAAATGTATGATTGTTAATTTGCCAATTGTTTTGTATGTAGGTCATGGGATTGTGACAGACCAGTGGAGTTATAGTTATTACCAGGAGAGACTGAATGATAAGCAATGTTGTGTAGAAATCAGTGGAGCTGAACAAGCAGAAAGAAGTTCAAAACCAATTAAAAATAAACATGACTCAGAATATTAATTTTAAAGAACACAAAGCATGAAACATACAGATTATTTCACGTGAATGCAATTAAATTGCGCTGTCTAAAATTTAGTGTCACATGTGTGCTTACAGCAAACTCAACTGCATTCCTTTAAACATAAAAACCCTAAGCATGAAAGCATCAAGGTGTTCAGTTTGATAACAGGATGCAAATGTTTATTAAAAGTGAGTGCTGCAGTAGTTTATGTTGTGGCTATATGGGCTCATGCACCAGTGTTAATTTTGGCAGCGAATTTCAATTTAGTTTTAGTCTTAGTCTTAGGACTAAAATGGCATTTTAGTTTTAGTCCCATTTTAGTCTTCTGCAAGTGTTTTAGTTTTAGTCGTATTTAGTCGACTAAAACTCCAGTACATTTTAGTCGACTAAAACATCTTACATTTTAGTCAACTAAAACGTCCTACATTTTAGTCGACTAAAACTCATTTTAGTCATCTAAATGGTCATGGTCAAGTCACAGAGTCACATAATGCTGCTGCCTGCAGTCAGTGCAGTGAGTGCACACAATGCTGCTCAGAGTGCTGGATGGGGGTCTCAGGTTTAAGGGTGGTCTCTGGTCTAAATTTGAACTGAAGTTGTTGAACAGGATGGGCCGGGCGGGCACCAGCGGCCTATATGCACGCACACAGTCCTGGATGGATGGCGGAATCGGATGCCAGTGGTGACTGGTGAGTGGTCTGAGGGGACTCAGGGAGGCAGTAACAGCTAGCCTGGCTGTTAACTCACAGTGGGTGCACTGCTCTGGATGTGGTGGTGTCCGGGTGCCAGTGCCGTGTGATGAGTCGGGCCTGGCGCGTCTGGCTGTAGTGCTGCAGCTGCAGTGCTCTGGTGAGGTCAGGTGACTGGTCTCGAGTCGACTCTCTTGTAGTAGTCCACTCCTCACGTCGGACGTCACGGGGCACGCCGCGCCAGACGCCACACAGGTGGAGCTCCGTGAAAACTGGAAGTTGGGTAAACGTCCCTGCTTCACATTCTCGTTTAGTTTTTTGTTCGTTAACGAAAACGGATTTGATTTTCGTCATAGTTCGTCATTTGACGAAAATATGCTATACTTTGCGTCTCGTTTTCGTCAGTTGAAAAATTCCGGTGACGAAAGCGGTGACGAAAACGTTTTTGTTGACGAAATTAACACTGCTGTAAACTCCATTGGCTGTAATGTCATTGCACATATTACCTGAATATATTACCAACATTAAATATTAGGGAAAAATATAAGAAAAGCCTTTTTCTGAATTTTTTAGTTTTCAGCAGCTTAGTAGATGCTCCTTACTTATGCGTATGCGGTGGTGCAATACATGTTTAAACTTTAATGTGCTATTATTACATGCTCTGGATGGAATTGTGTTGCCGATATAGAAATGGCCAGCACAGGAGTGTTAATTTTGATGATGTCAATTTTTTATCTAGTTTTAGTTATAGTCTTATGACTAAAATGCCATTTTAGTTTTAGTCGTATTTTAGTCTTAAGACTAAAATACCATTTTAGTTTTAGTCGTATTTTAGTCATCTGAATTGTTTTAGTTAATTTAGTCGACGAAAACGTTTTAGTCGGTTTTAGTAGACGAAATTAACACTGTCATGCACAATGCATCTCAAAGAAGATCAAAGAAGCTGCTTCTACGGGCTTCTGAACTTTTTTGAGCTCTCATTTTTTTCTGCCTCGAAACTCCCCTCCATGTTAGCCAATGGGTCCATGGAAACTATGTTTTTTTTCAGGCGCTTACAGGTATATGCTCTTACATGCAGAAAAAAACCCTACCAAACTCAAGTTTTTGAGAGGAGCTTTCAAGTAGAAAAGATGCCAAAGTGCCCAAAAGCGTGTGCATGAGCCCTGTCTCTCAGCTTGTGTTTGCATGTAGGGCACTTAAAAAGGAACTTTACACCCCTAGGGTTAATTTTGATTTTAACACTTTCTTACAATGTTCACTGAGATAAGCATACTCAGTTGCTCAGTAAATCTGATACAGTCCAGCTGTAACCAGACAAAAGTCACCGCACACCAGGTCCTATGCTACCATCTTTTGTGGTGTCTTCAGGGGGCCAACTGCCTTTTATGGGTCCCAATAGTCAGCCTCCTGATGACACTGCACTGTGCATGCCCAGTGTATTCTAAATAGCTCTGAAGCTTCTTGGTATACATGACTTGGCTTACATAAGAAGCTTACACAAGAAGCTCTGAGCAGGGGGTTGTCATTCTCCCCTAGACAAGAATGGCAGAAACACTAGCTGCACCATGCCGAAAATAGATATCCTAAACAGTTACAATGTATTCCGTACTCTGTTCCATTCCCAACATCTATGACATGGCAAAAATTAGCAAAGGTGTAGATTTGGTGTATGTCCCTTACAGTGTCCAGTGTTAGAAGTGAGAAGGAACAGGTTTTTAGTCAAAGAGACTTTTAATAACTATTCTGTCTAGAAAAACTTTACTTACTATCCATTTGTATTTTAAAGTTATATGTCTTGTTGTATATATTGTCCTGTGTAAAAATGATAGCTTTAACGCTGAGTTTGAAGCAATTTTTTAACTCAGCTGCAAGCCTGTTCATGCAAGCTCTTTTAATAGTACTTTCAATTGTCAGGATTAGTAGAGCTCCAGCTATACTTTTAGGCTGCTCCAGGCACGAGCAATGTATGTTTCAAAAGCCTAAAATCGCTCAGTCTTCTTGTCACCAAACAATACACCTGTGCTGACGTTTACACTGATCCCAGAAGCGCGGGTGTATTGTTTGCCGGCAAGAGCGTCTGTAAAGTTTGGCGTATATACTACATACAGATGTAAGTGCAATTTTAATGTTTTAATAAAAAGACTGAGCAATTCTAGGTAATTGGAGCATGTTTTTTCCCTAATACTTTGGTCCTTTGCTATTGGCGTGGCTGGCCTGGAGACAAGCAATGAGAGTCAAGTTCAATAGAATTGCATTTCTATCTACAATATCCAACAGAAGGTTAAAGGGATTGTAAAGGCAGAAGTTTTTTATTTTATCTTAATGCATTAAGATAAAAAAAACCTTTTGTGTGCAGCAGTCCCCCCCCCACCCCCTTCAGCCGCCCAATACTTACCTGAGCCCATCTTTATTCATCGATGTTGCAGGAATTTCTCAGCTGCCTGGGACTCCCCTCCTCATTGGCTGGGACAGCAGCGCAGCATGATGTGCTCCTGCTGCTGTCAATCAAAGTCAGTCAGCCAATCAGGAGAGAGAGGGGGCGGGGCCAGGACATGGCTCTGTGTCTGTATGGACACAGGGAGCTGTGACTTGGCTTGGGTGCCCCACAGCAAGCTGCTTGCTGCGGGGGCACTCAACAGGAGGGAAGAGCCAGGAGCACAGAAGCGGGACCAGAGAAGAGGAGGATCTGGGCCACTCTGTGCAAAACCAACTGCACAGAGCAGGTAAGTAAAACATGTTTGTTATTTAAAAAAAAAATCTAGACTTTACAATTACTTTAACCACTCTAGCCCCGAAAGATTTGGCTGCTCAATGACCAGGCCACTTTTTTCAACTTGGCACTGCTCAACTTTAACTGACAATTTGCGGGTCATACAATGCTGTACCCAAACTAAATTTATGTCCTTTTTTCCCACAAACAGAGCTTTATTTTGGTGATATTTTGTCACCTCTGCGCTTTTTATTTTTTGTGATATGAATAAAAAAAGAGCAAAAATTTTGCGAAAAATTGACATTTTCTACTTAGACTGTTAAAAAATATCCAATATATTAAATTGTTGTCATATATTTAGGCCAAAATGTATTTAGCTACATGTCTTTGACAAAAAAATTCTCAATGAGCATATTTTTATCCACTTTAAGTCTGGAAGATTTTACCCTCTTCCTGACCAGGCCATATTTTGCGATTTGCCACTGAGTTATTTTAATGGACAATTGCGCAGTGGTTTGACGCTGTACCCAAATTAAATTTGCGTCCTTTTTTCCCCCACAAATAGAGCTTTCTTTTGGGGGTATTTGATCACCTGTGTGATTTTTAATTTTTGAAAACAAAAAGCGACAATTTAAAAAAAAAAAACAATATTTTTCACATTCTGCTATATAGCATTCCCAAAAAAAAAAAAGTAATGACGGCGATCTGCAATTTTTTTGCCGTGCGACATTGCGGTGGACAGATCAGACCCCTAACTGACATTTTTGACACTTTTGGGGGGACCAGTGACATTACTACGGTAATCATTGCTAAAAATATGCACTGTTACTGTAATAATGACACTGGTAGGGAAGGGGTTAACACTGTTGGTGATCAAGGGGTTAAATGTGTGCTTACTGACGTGTGTGGGGGGAGGGGGTTCTGTGACACAGACAGAGATCGCAGGTTCAGCTATGCTGAATCCTGTGATCTCTCCCTGCCTGTCACAGAGAAGATCTGCCTGCTTTGTTTACTCCGGCCTGACTGCCGCTGTGTCTAAACACTGTGGGAGCGAGCCTAGGACAGCTAGGAGTCCAGCGACGTAGGTCTATGTCGCTGGACCCAGGGGAGCCGCTGTGATGCAGTAGCAGCACAGTGAGCGGTCCTAAAGTGGTTAAGATCTTTGCTCATTTGACCTTTATAGAGATGGAGGGTCAACAGGATCTGGTAGGCGACCCAATTATTGGAGATGGTGGTTTTTACAAAAGGAGTTCTCTTCACTCTTGGTGATGGATTTTTAAAGACCTTTTAACCACTTGCCGACCGCCGCACGACTATCTACGTCGGCGGTCAGCCCCTCACAGGCAAACTAACGTAGGGCTACGTTGCTTGCTTGTGAGGGTCTAGGGAGCGAGCGCGCGCCCCCCGGGGCGCGCTCCCGCTCCCGCGTGGTCACGGACCCCCCCGCGCGTGTGACCAGCGGACCCGATGTCCGCCGGTCACTCGGCGATCGGCGGGGGAGAGGGAGAATGTCAGGCAGCTTGTGTAAACAAACTGCCTGTCATTCTCCTCGCTGCAAAGACACTGATAAAACGGATCTGGTATGTAGATCCGTTGATCAGTGTCCTTACAGCTAGAGCCACAGCCAATCACAGTAGAAACCACGCCCCTAGGGACACACACAGCCCCTCCCTTCCAAATAAAGTTAACCCCTTCACTACCAGTGTATTTTTACAGTATGTATAGCACTGATTACTGTAGAAATGTCACTGGTAACCCCAAAAGTGTCAAAAATGTCAGTCAAGGGTTCGATCTGTCCGCCGCAATGTCGCAGTACCGCAAAAAAAATCGCAGATCGCCGCCATTACGCGTTAAAAAAAAAACAACAAAAATGACAAAAATCTTTCCCTTTGTTAGTAAACGCGATAACTTTTGCGCAAACCAATCAAAATACGCTTTTTGCGATTTTTTTTACCAAACATAGGTAGCATAAAATAAATTGGCCGAAAATTTTTAAAAATTTTGATTTTTACATTTTTTTTTGGGGGAATTTCATATAAAAAAATGTGAAAAATATTGCTATTTTTGCAAAATTGACGCTCTTTTTTTGTTTATAGCGCGTGATCAAAAAATCGCACAGGTGATCAAATACCACCAAAAGAAAGCTCTGTTTGTGGGAAAAAAAGGACATCAAATTCGTTTAGGTACAGCGTCGCACGACCGCGCAATTGTGCGTTAAATTCACGCAGTGCCGAATCGCAAAATACCCCCTGGTCGGAATGGGGGTAAAATCTTCCGGGGCTTAAGTGGTTAAAGAAGATTTCTTCAATATTTTTCACTTTCTCATGTGGACTTTATCTAATAATATGTTTTATTGAATATTTACTCACTTTTCATTATATTAGCGTGGCTTTGTTGCTTTATATTTGCTATTGCTGTGGTGATATCACATGGTTAAGTCGCTGCTTTACAATTTTTAGACACTTTATTGGCATTAGCGCAGTTTTACAACGTTTAGTGATTAGTGGAGCAGGCAGTGGAAGTATCTATTATCTTGTTTACAGGCATAGCTTCTATTTACAATTTCAGATTGGCTTTAATATGTATGTCAGCTCCAAAAAACTATATGCAGCAAGTTTCTACACATCCATGCACATTTCTCCATGTTTCATCCTTTTGAAGAGCCTGCATGTACATAGAACTGCTTGTTAAGCTTTTATGTACACTATTTGTTTCCCAAGTCCAGTTGTAGGCTGACAA
Organism: Pelophylax lessonae; assembly: GCF_965119305.1. Lineage (NCBI taxonomy): Eukaryota > Metazoa > Chordata > Amphibia > Anura > Ranidae > Pelophylax > Pelophylax lessonae. The sequence continues at coordinate 276,153,340 of NC_138770.1, forward strand.
CACATAGAATTTTTGTGGACTGAGTGTTGTCAGTCCTGCTCAGTTGTCTTTTGATAAACTGGGAGGACTAATTAGACTCCTTAACATGACACAGGATGACTCTCAATTTCTCACATGATGATTCTGAACGGGTATTTTTGCACTTATTGAACAGATATAAAAAAATGTTTCTAATGGTACAGTATCTTTAAATAACAAGCCATAGCAAACACAAAATGTTTATTGTAAGGGCTCAAATACACTGTAAGACAAGCAATTAAATCTTTCTTGCTCACTGCACATTTGGTATCCCATGGGTGTTTTTTTATGCACTTGTTTATTGTTGGCAGGTCATATTATAATGAATCAATAGACAGAGAAATGTAGGTGTCTTATATATTAGACTGTAAATTGATTTTACAGCAGGCAACACAATAAGGATGCCTATACAAGTTTCCAGTTTGTGTGTAAACATTGAGAACTATGCTGCTTCCATTCTTCTGCTACTGTATTTCTATAATTGCTGCATTAAATACATTCAAATTCTTCCTCCAGGGAAAAGACTTCAGCCAGAGTTCTGATTGAAACTGGCATTACTGGATATGGATGGAATCAACAAAGTGTATTCACTCTGCTAAGCATGAAGCTGCAGGAATTGACATTTCTTATGAAGCTTTTATGTATTTTACAACATATCATTCACAGTCAGCAGAACATGTAAGACTGTATACCTGAATATAGAATGTAGAAAGTAGAACATATGTTTTCTTCAAAGATTTCACCAATAGTCCCCACTGTTTTATAACACTAGACAACTGTTTGTAACAAATAATACGTACAAAGACCCTTGCAGCCCTCCCCTTCACACACATAGCAAGAATAAAAAGCTTGTTTCATCACATCATGGGGGTGAATAAGGTTCAGGAGGGCAGTTTTGTCAATATGAAACCAAAATAAAGAACACAGGGACATGACCTCAAACTAACTGGAGGAAAGTTTAAATCTAATTTTAGAAAGTATTATTTTATTATGGGTAGTTGATGCTTGGTAAAAACTACCAGCAAAGGTAGTGAGACAGTCATCAGTAAATGGCTTCAAACATGCTTGGGACGAACATAGATCTATAGTCAGACAATAAAGTTAACGAAAAAAAATAAAGGGACAGACTCAATATACTTCTTGGTCTTTTTCTTCTGTCACTTTTATATGTTTATATTATGACCATCACCTAATAGTCCCCCTTTGCCACCAAAACAGCTCTGACTCATCTAGGCATGGATGCCACTAGACTTCCAAAGGTATGCTGTGGCATCTGTCACCAAGCTGTCAGTGATAGACACTTTAATGCCTGTAAGTTGCAAGGTGGAGTCTCCATGGATTGGACATATTTTTCCAGCACATCCCTCTGATGCTTAACCTCCCTGGCAGTATGATTGTTTCCGATTTTAGGTGCTGAAAGCGGTACCATTATTTTGCATGTAATTCTTAAGAACGAGCAGCCCAAACCAACTATTTTTTTTTTACTGTGCGTCCTTCTGTATAACATCTCTGGTATGATAAAGTTTGAAACACAAAATCATAAATGATAATATAATAAATAACTATAAATAAGTTAAAGTATATATGTGTATATATATATAAAGTACAGTAAAACTGCAGGAAAGGGCACTGGGGGGCAAACTAATGTGAATGTATTTTATTTTGTAATGTATCAGTGTGTTTGTGTGTTTTACTATTTGAATTTGCCGCCGGTTCCACCCCCCTGCGAGTGTCACGTCACAGGAGATGGAAGCCGGGGCTCACAGCATTGGGCGGAAGATCCGGCTGCCATATGCTGCAGGGGCACATCGCGGGATCCCGGCAACAAGGTAAGTAACCTCTCTTACAGGATCCAGCGATCTCCCTAGCGGTACCCCGAGTGTGGCTCGGGGTTACCGCTAATGGCTCTGAAATTTCACCCCGAGCCACACTCGGGAATACCGCTAAGGAGGTTAATGGATTGAGATCTGGAGAATTTGGAGCTCGAGTCAACAGTTTTCAGTGTGGCCGGGCTCATTATCTTGCTGAAAGAGGCCACTGCTATCAGGAAATACTGTTTCCATGAAGGGGTGTATTTTGTTAGCAAAAATCACACATCTGGAATTTTGCTGCACTCCTTGGTTTCTTTTTTGAAGCATTAATTTACTGATATGACAAGAACATTAAAAGGTGGCATGTTTAACGCTTACTCAAACCTCATATTTCATACAAAGGAAGCAATGCAAAGAGAACATTATACATTTTAATACAAGAACATGGTAACACAGACATTTATCAGGAATATGAATTGTTGGGGTAACATTTAAGGTATTGCCACGTCCATAAAGTCCTTGATTGCTATTGCAATAAAAAGATGTACTTCTCTGTTTGGTTTTCAGAGACTTAACACTGGGGATGATCGCACTTTTCAAAAGTTCGGTTCGACCAGAACACCCGAACTTCGGCCCGGATTTCAAAACCCCATTGAAATCAATGGGACCTGAACTTCGGTAATCAAAAAACACCATTTTGAAGCCCTAAAACCCAATAAATGCCCCTAAAAAGTGCCTAGGGTTCTGGGTCATGCCCCAGGGACTATTAATCACACAAAAAAAGTTCTTAAACATTTTCATTGTTGATAGAGAGACAATTATTGAAAAAAATATTGAAAAAAAAAATGAGATTTCTTTGGATTTAGCGTCTGGGGGGTCTAAAAGGTGTACATGTGAAGTTTCAGCTCTGTAGCATGTCCAGAACCAGAAAAAAAAAAGTTTGTTTGTATTAGAATTGCAATAGAACAGGATAGTGGCTACGCTATTTTCACACCTTGCTGGTTTTGTAGCAGGCGTTTTTTTGGGCATTTTTTGGGGGTCTTTGGAGGCAGGCATAACATCAGAACTTCTGTGTAGGGGTATATATACACACACACATGTATGTATATAAACACATACACATATATAGGTGTGAAAGTAGCAGAAACCTATGCTTGCGCTAATGAAATAATTAACACCCATATGGCTTCTCTGCTACTTTCACACCTATATATGTGTTTGTGTATATATACATACATGTGTGTGCGTGTATATATACCCCTACACAGAAGTACAGATGTTATGCCTGCCTCCAAAGACGCCCAAAAAATGCCCAAAAAAACGCCAGCTACAAAAACGCCCAGGTGTGTTTTTGCAGCAGGCGTTTTTTTTGGGCATTTTTTGGGGGTCTTTGGAGGCAGGAAAAACATCTGAAATTCTGTATAGGGTTATATATACACACACACTTATATGTATTTATACACATACACATATATAGGTGTTATAGCAGAGAAGCCATATGGGTGTTAATTATTTTATTAGCGCAAGCATAGGTTTCTGCTACTTTCACACCTATATATGTGTATGTGTATACATACATACATGTGTGTGTGTATATATACCCCTACACAGAAGTTCAGATGTCATGCCTGACTCCAAACATGTCCTTAAGAAAGCCCTATAAACGCCTGCAACAAAAAGCAGGGTGACAGGGGCGAAGCCACTATCCGGTTCTATAAGTGTTCTAAGAGAAACGATCTTTTCTCTATAGCGGTCACCCTGACATGGAAGGGTTTTGTCACCCTGCCATAGCAGTCAGAGTCAATTAACCCTACACTACACTACGGTCCCCCTGCACTTAACATTTTCCCTACAGAAACTAGATTATTAAATCTAACTATAGTGGAAAATAGTACCCTAACTACACTAGATATCCCTTTCCTCACACTAATAATTGCTAAATGACACTTTGAAGCAGAAGTAACAGAACTGCTTCCACTCTCTTCTACAGCCCTGTATTAAAATGGTAGAGATTTGGCGGGGCTATCTTATATACTGGGGGGCATATTCACTAATGATTGGCCTCTGGACCCCCTAGTCACTCCAATCACATTCCTAGCATTCTCCTGCCCCCTCAATTGGCTTTTACTGATGGTTCTGGTCCAATCACGGGCTTTTAAAGCCCAGTTCCTGTCCCATTGCATTTTGGTCGGTTCTGGTTGCTGAATTCCGAACGTTTTCAGCAAATAGTTCGGAATTTGGCCGAACCTCGAACAGTCAATGTTCGGGTCGAACCGATGGTCGACCCGAACCATTTGATCATCCCTACCTAACACTCTGCATCAAGAATTTTTTTTCATTCATTTAGCCAACAGC
>NC_138770.1:276162523-276222523 GCF_965119305.1 Pelophylax lessonae
GCAGTTACAGAAAGATATTTTTTCTTTTGGAATTAACATGTTAACTAAATTAATAAAAGCTGGCTATTGTAAGCAGTCTTGTCAGTGTTAAATGTTTTGTCTCCTCCCTCTAACTTCCACTTTTACTGCGTAACTTGGCCTGTTAATCCGTTTACCGCCAGGTCTGTACGTCATACAAATGTAAGTTTTACACAGTGTGTGTATATTTGAGAAGCAAACTGCTGGCTGTCAGATGGAAGCAATCCAGTTGCTGCCATCCAATCACTTCCAATCCCCCCCAGTAAATGCTGCTCCCCCTCCATCACACGTGCACCAGCCATGTATCCAGGGCTGTATCTAATGCAGTGTGATCTGCAATGCATTCGATTCATTGAGGTGAGACATCAAGGTTCTTTAGGACCCCTGATTTCTAATTAAAGAGAACCTGTCTCCATAAAATCATCACATAGGGGACTTTTTTGTCCCCTGTGTGATGAAAAAAAAGTGTTACTAAACCAACTACAGTAAAATTAGTCTCTATATGCAGTAAAGCATGCTTGTTATACTCACTGTGGAACCTAAGGGGTTAACCCTTCCCATTGTGTAAAAAGGCTGTTTGATCCTGCCTTCTCTGATCCTCCCCTCCTTCTACTGTCCCCTAATAATTTCCTGATAACACAGAGTCTATGGAGTCAGGCTTCACATGTTCGGTGTGTATTTGCTAGAGAGGTTTTTTTCTTGCTTGGGAGGATGCATGTGATCAGCACAGGGCCAATCAGCACTGTTCAGAGGGTCAGGTATCTTGCAGTCTCATAGGACAGTTAGAGATCTCCTCCTACAAGCTTTAACCAGTGCTTGGCTGGACACTGATAGAAGTCACCAGACTGCTATATACTGCTGATGAGAAGGTATTTAGCAGTTTATATTTACTAAAATAATTGCATTTCCATGTTCTGTGCACTGTGGGAGACCAGATATAGTGAATGCATGATCCTGGTTTTAGTAACACTTTAACCACTTCAGCCCCGGAAGGGTTTACCCCCTTAATGATCAGGCCATTTTTTGTGATTCGGCACTGCGTTACTTTAACGGAAAATTGTGCGGTTGTGCGACGCTGTACCCAAATACAATTGATGTCCTTTTTTTTCCCACAAATAGAGCTTTCTTTTGGTGGTATTTGATTACATTTGCGGTTTTTAGATTTTGCGCTATAAATAAAAAAAGAGCGGCAATTTTGAACAAAAACGCCATATTTTTTACTTTCTGCTATAAAACATTCCCAATAAAAAATTTTTAAAAATTAAATTTTTTATCATATTATCAGTTATAGCATTTACAAACTACGGGATAGATTTTTGGACTTTTTATTTATTTATTTATTTTTTATTAGTAATGGCCGCGATCTAAGATTTTGAGCGGGACTGTGACATTGCAGCGGACAGATTGGACCCCCTAACTGACATTTTTGACACTTTTTGGGGACCAGTGACACTAATACAGTAATCAGTGCTAAATAATATGCACTGTTACTGTATAAATGACACTTGCAGGGAAGGAGTTAAAACTGGGGGTGATCAAAGAGGTTAAATGTATGCCTGTTTGAATACTGACTGTGTGTGTGTGTGTGTGTGTGTGGGGGGGGGGGGGGGGGGTTCTGTGATCTTTTTGCTAATGTCGTGTAACCTAAAAATTGGAGCTACCACAATTTTATTCTCTAGAATGTCTGCTTTAAGACGATATATACTATTTTGAGGGTTTTATGCAATCTTCAAGGTTAACATTATTTTTTAAATGTGTGCAAAAAAAAAACTTGCAAAAAATGGCTCTGGCAGCGAAAGGGTTAAAGGAAGTTGAGAAATAACAGCAGGATCAACAGGTAGAAAACTAAGTTACAAGAGAGACTCAGACAAATAAAGACATTTATGTTAATCAAAGTAAAAGGCTGCATCAATTATGTTATTTTTTTATTTTGCCTTTAGAACTGCTTTTACCATTTATGGACCGCCCCACACAGATATACTGCGGCAGGGCGGCCCACCTGTGCAAAATCACGTACCTGTATGTAATTACGTGCACTGGATCTGGAATGCGCACGCGGGCCGCTAACCAGCTCCCATTGGACACAGCAGGAGCCAATCAGCGGGTCACCCGCCGATCATGTGTGAGAAATGTAAATAAGGCAGACCGCCATTCTGTGAAAGGGGAAGATGGAGATGTTTCTGCTAAGCAGGAACATGAATCTCTGTCTTCCCCCAGTCAAAGCATCCACCACACAGTTAGAAAACACTCCAAGGGAACACATGTAACCCTTTGATCACCCCTGATGTTAACCCCTTCCCTGCCAATGTCATTAATACAGTGACAGTGCACTTTATTTAGCACTGATCACTGTATTAGTGTCACTGGTCCCCAGAAAATGCCACTTAGTGTCATATTTGCCCGCCGTAATCACTTATCACTGCCATTACTAGTAAAAAATAAATAACAATAAAAAAAATTCCATAAATCTATCCCATAGTTTGTAGACAAAGTAACTTTTGCGCAAACCAATCAATATAGGCTTATTGGGATTTTTTTTTTGTTACCAAAAACATGTAGCAGAATACATATTGGCCTAAATTGATTTTTTTTTTTTTTTTAGATTTTTTATTGGATATGTTTTAGAGCAAAAAATGTAAAAAATATTGTTTTTGTTTTTTTCCAAAATTTTCAGTCTTTTTTTGTTTATAGAGCAAAAAAATAAAAACTGCAGATGTAAACAAATACCTCCAAAAGCAAGCTCTATTTGTGGGGAAAAAGGACAGTGTTGCACAACTGTAGTTAAATTGTCAGTAAAAGTACCGCAGTGCTGTATCGCAAAAAAAGGCCTGGTCATGAAGGGAGGGTAAACCTTCCAAAAGCTGTAGTTAAAGATAAACAACTCTTACATACCGACACTGGTTCTTTATTTGCCCATCCTATGTTCATTGGAACCTGCCAGCAGCCAGTCACTTCTCGACAACCATTCATGTGACTGGCTTTTTTCTGTTGTGCAAGCTGCTAGATATCCTGGAAGCTGCTGCTCTTGCGCAGTGGTTAGGAAGACACCAGCTTTAATAAAGTTTGATCCGATTTGTGATCGCTGCTGTAATTTGCCAGTAAAGAGCTACTGTCTGCCTACGAGATCTGTTTATCTTTTCCTTCTTTTATGAAAAGGGCCAGGAAGGAAATCTGTAAATATTTCTAATTATGCATTTCATTTATTCTAGATCCTGGCAAATAACGTCCAATCCCTGTTACTAATAACAAAAGCCACACTGGTATCCTAATAACAAAAATGCTTGTTGACTGCAGGAAAATTAGATGACTTGTTCATCAGTTGCAGTGTGGATCATTCAATATTCTTAAATCAAGAACAGACTAATATTCATGCAAAATCTGACTACTTTCAGACACCACCATTTTCCACAAACACAAAGTGGAAAGGAGATGAGCAGTGCTGGCAACATTTCCTCATGGGAACCATATTTATCAGGACATGATTTTTAACCTGCTTGATTGAATGTCACTCTAGCTAGTGGCCAGAGAGGTCAGAGGTCTCCTACAGACATGAGATTATTTCCTGATGCAGCTAAAAACAGTTGGATATGAAAACTGTCATCACTTGCTTATTAGTTTCTTTCGGAACTGTAGCAATTTGGAGAGATATGATCTTGTTGTTTTTCTGAAGATCAAACTTTTTGTGTGTGTTTATAATATGCTATCAAATGGACTTGTTTAAATTTATAGTGATATGACCAGAATGTACTAAATATGGTTGCTTTGGTTTACTGTACTTTTCATATCACCATAGATTGTTACAGTATCATAATCCTGAAAATATTGGTTTCACGAGAAGGATTCATTTAAAAGTGGAAGTTAAAGGGTAATTCCACTTTTTATGGGAATAAAACTGCAAAAATAATAAAAATAATATTGCATATACAGAAAAATAAATAAAGGGACCCCTGCGCTACCCATGTGAATACATCCGCCAAATATAAAGTATAATAAACAACAAAAATAAATAATAAAAGGTTGCTGCAACACCTAATGTATAATATGCCATGAAATGGACTTGTTTAAATTTATAGTGATATGACCAGAATGTACTAAACATGGTTGCTTTGGTTTACTGTACTTTTCATATCACCATAGATTGTTACAGTATCATAATCCTGAAAATATTGGTTTCACGAGAAGGACTCATTTTAAAGTGGAACTTAATGGGTAACTCTACTTTTATGGGAATAAAACTGCAAAAATAATAAAAATAGTATTCCATATACAGAAAAATAAATAAAGGGACCCCTGCACTACCCATGTGAATACATCCTCTAAATATAAAGTATAAAAAACAACAAAAATAAATAATAAAAGGTTGCTGCAACACCTAATGTGTTCCCATAGTGTGAAAATGTATACAATAGTGATGATGTTGCGTAGTCAATTAACAAAGTGAATTATCAAAAGTGACCCTAAATATAACCAAACATTTACATAAATAACACTATATGTAATGAGTTATGATGAATGTTGATATAACATCAGTGTCCATAACCACATAAATAATAGGTGCTGAGTGTATGTTGAGTGAGAAATCGATAATCTTTGAAAGTCGTGAAAGAAACAATACTTCCGTGATAGTCTACAGTCTAGTCTACAGTCACACTTTCAAGTGAAAAATGGTGTTGTTGCTCCATCCTCCACTTGTCACCTCGTTGCTGACAGAACTCTCACCTAAATTTATAATCAAATGTGCCATATAATAAATCCAATTTGGTATTCGAATCCCAATTAGCTCCAGGGGCTCTTTTTATCCTCCTAGATAGAATGATCAAAACTCAAGTACTGGTCACTGTATTCCTTGCACTCACCAACATGTTAGAATAAAACACATATAGTGCCTCCTATAGTGTAGTAGTAAAATGCCACATGTTTATTTAATTAAAAATATATTTGCACCAAACAAACTTCTAAAACCGCATCCAAATAGGCAAGATACTTGGCAGTAGCTGCCTCTCACATCACTTCCCGTCCACTGTCTGCTCCGAGATGCCCTACGCCAAGGATCCTCAAACTACGGCCCTCCAGCTGTTGTGGAACTACACATCCCATGAGGCAATGTAAAACTCTGACATTCACAGACATGACTAGGCATGATGGGAATTGTAGCTCCTGAATAACTGGAGGGACATAGTTTGAGGACCCTTACCCTACGCGTTATGTCACCTCACGTGACTTCTTCAGGGTCACATGTGGCATTTTTTACCTACACTATAAGAGACACTATATATGCTTCATTCTAACATGTTGGTGAGTGCAAGAAAAACAGTGCTTTAAATGGACCATTACTCGAGTTTTGATCATTTTATCTTGGAGGATAAAGAGAGCACCTGGAGCTAATTGGGATTGGAATACCAACTTGTATTTATTATATGACACATTTGATTATAAATTAAGGTGAGAGTTCTGTGAGTGCTGAGGTGACAACAGCATGGTTTTTCACTTGAAAGTGAGAAATGTAGATTATCACAGATTATCATGAAAGTATTGTTTCTTTCACAATTGAGGATTATTGATTTATCACTCAATATACACCTAGCACCTATTATTTATATGGTCATGGACACTGATTTTATATCCACTCTCATCATAACTATTTATTTATGTAAATGTTTGGTTATATCTAAGGTCACTTTTGAAATGTTACTTTGTTTATTGGCTGTGCAACATCATTGCTATCATATAAATGTTGCGCATACAATTACAACAAAAGCCACATTATAATATATTTTCATTAAAATTATATTTACTATTTCAATCTGCAGTGCTGTAAACTTCTGTAAAATGCAATGCAACATTGCAACCTGGGGGCATTCTGTACACAACTGGTTCATGGAACTGCCCAGAAATGTCATTTCATGATTGTGTGATTAGCCCACTGATTTTCCCAGAAGTTCACACTAAGATACAAGTCAGATTTTAGGTATCCTCTGCACCAAAAAAAAAAAAAAATCAGTTTTGGTTAGATGCTCCTAAAGCAGGGATCTCCAAACTATGGCCTTCCAGCTGTTGTGGAACTACGCATCCCATGAGGCATTGTTTTTTTTTGTTTTTTTTTTTATTTAAAATTTTCAAGTTTAACAAAGTGCAAAGCAGATATCGACAGGTATTGAGAGACAAAATTAACAACAGTACATAGGGAATACCAGGGGCAGGAATGTTGCCTGTGGCAGGGGGGAGGAGAGGGAGTGGAGGGGGGGGGCGCGGTCAGAACTCAATGACCTATACATGGGTGGGTCTGGGAGTGGTTGAGGTTGCTTAGGTTGGAGGATTTCATATCGTGAATGTAAAACCATCAAGGGGGTAGTCCAAAGTTTTAGACAAGTGAGTAAGGAAAACGTTCCATTTGGCCTGAAAGGCGTTGGTCGCTGAGGGCGACGTAAAGTCTGTATTTAGGCGGTCAATGGAAAGGAGTGTGGTTAGCTCTGGCTGTAACTTAGATATTTGAGGAGGGGTAGATGCAATCCAGTGCTTCAAGATCAGATGTCTGGCAACGAGTAGAGTTGTTAGTATCCATAGACGAGGAGGCTCGGACGACACGCTTGACCATTTCTGGAGACGCTTGTCCCAGTAGCCGAATAGCAGAAGAAGGGGGTCTTTCGGAGCAGATAGGTTGGTGACAGATTTGATGAAAGCGAGGACTTTGTCCCAAAATGATGAGATGGGTGAGCAATCCCAAAACTTATGAAAAAGGGATGGACGTTCTGCTGAGCAAAGAGGACATTTATGAGCATCCGGGATCGTTCTGTCAGCTAGGAACGGGATATGCGCTCTGTGAAAGATCTTGAGCTGGGTTTCTTTCCAGGCAGAGTTTGGGGTAAGTCCGATAGTGGTCCGAAGGCCGCTGTATGAGGCATTGTTAAACTCTGACATTCACAGGCATGATGGGAATCGTAGTTCCTAGAAAACTGGAGGGCCATAGTTTGGAGACCCCTGTCCTAAAGGGTTGTAGACCCTGCCACTCTCCTCAGTAGTGCCCTGCAAATGCATCAATTGATCACCAATGAAAAAATCACTCCCATTCAGAGCCAGTCCTGCACAAGAGCTATTTCTTCAGAGCAGAAACAGGTAGGACTCTGCAAGAATGTTGTTAAAATCCTTGCAATGTACATTAATCAGCCTGAGGGATTTTTATTTCAACAAAAGCGGAGTTATTTTTTTAATTATATCTGAGTCTGACCTTCACAAATTGAAAATGCTATTTTATTCATTTTCAATATTCAAAGTAAACTCACTCCTCCAGCCATGTCTGCATGCTTTATTTAGTCAAGAAATCACTTTGAAAACACCCCCTAGCATTTCTAGCTACGTCCATCTTGAGTAACGCCAGATGATTCCTGTTAAATTTACTTCCTGGAACCCATTTTTTCTTCGCTTAGACATGCAGGCCGGAGGATGTGCTTCACTTAGAAAGTCCATTGCTCCAGATGAATGAAAAAAATGTCCATGAAGACTCCTGGGCTGTATGGCCTAGGCCAGAAGCCAGAAAGTAACTGAAGAAATGTAAAAAAAAAAAACCCCAAAAAAAACAAGTAAATATAACTTACCTTCCTATCTACATGCTAATGCTAGCAGCATAAGGATTAAAAATAGTTAATGTTAATTAAGAGAGTTTACTGTTGTTGCACTTTAATGTTGTTTGTGAAATCATTGTAAATGTATAGGAAGTTGAGAGAAGAAGCAAACTACGGTTGCCCTTTAAAATACTTCAAGGACATTTCTTGTTTGCCCAAGATGGCTCCAAGTACAAAAAGGGTGAATTTTGCCTTTTAGTTGAAGTGGCAATTGGCCCAGTAGGCGAATTTCAAATTATACAAATCACATTCAGGATTCCAAGTGAAGAGGTTCCTCCTCTCTCATTGCTAATCACAGCCGTTGGTATAGAGGCAAACTCCTGATTAAGTGGCTCTCATCTGGTGTTTCTATGTAAATTCAGGTTAATTTATTCAGAGTTTCTATAGTCTGTTTAATAACAAGATATTTCATAGACTGTTTGCTCTTGTATTTGGAGGATTGACAGAGAATCCTAAAATATAGATGAAATTAAATGTTATTAAAATCCACAAAAAATATGCATGTGGTAACTATGTAATATCTAGGTACATAAGCATATTCATATATGCTTCTGATATAGTCTGCACTTTGATAGGTGAAAGGACAGATGCCTAATACTCACAAAGAGATAATTTATTAACAATAAAGTGTTACTGAACCCACAACAGTAAAATCAGTCTGTATATGCAGTAAAGCATGCTTGTTATGCTCACTGTGAAACCTAAGGGGTTAATCCTCTGCATTGTATAAAAAGGCTGTTTGATCCTGTCTTCTCTGATACTCCCCTTCTTCCACTGTCCCCAAACCATCTCCTGCAAAAACAGAGCCTTGGGAGCAACCTGCACATGCTCAGTATTGCTAGAGAGCTTTTTTTTTTTTTTTTACTTGTGAGAGTAAATGTGATCAGCACAAAGTCAATCAGCACTGTCCAGACAAAGGATCGGGGTCCTGCAGCCTCATAGGACAATCAGGGGAGAATGAAAACTCCTCCTACAAGCTTTAAACCAGTGCTCTGCTGGACACTGATAGAAGTTACATGACTGCTCTAACTGCTGATGAGAAAAGCTATTTAGCAGTTTATATTTACCAAAATAATTGCATTTCCATGTTCTGTATACTGTGAGAGACCAGGTATAGTGAATGCAGGGTCCTAGGTTTAGTAACACTTTAAAAATGAGATCAATCATTTGTTTGTCAAAAAGGAGAAGGAATTTATTGTAATATTACACCATTTGAACCTGATTTCAAAAAGTGAAGATTTACCCTAATACTGAGAAAATGGAAATCAGCTTTAGCACCAAACCTCTCAGAAGTATTCGCCATAGTCAATCTGAACCATTATATGAAAAATCTCTAGCTATTAACTCACTGTCCTTGAAGAAATAAGCATCTTGGAGCATTTGGTCAAATACACAGAAATGAGTATTGAATAGGTATACATAAGTATTTCTTATATGAGCCTCTCCCTTCTTCTTATCCTTCTCCTTCCTTTTCCTTTCCTTCTTCTGCTTCTAAACAACCCAAACCCACGAAATATGGTTCTCAGACCCAGTATCAAGCCTGTATGCATACAATAATAGAGGACTGGGTTGCCCCCCTTCATGGCACAGTCTGCTCCCAGTTGGGGTGTCTGGAAGTAATGAACAAACTCACCACTATACAGTTTATACAGGAATTGTTCACTTAACAAATTCTCATATGTCAACTATGCTGATAGTTATGTATAATCCTTTGTACTCATATACTTGCTGTGAACCATTGGAGAACAGATTATGTTTATACTGCTTTTCTGGTTGTATGTGTACAGTATAACCCAATAAAAACATTGAAATAAAAAATAAAAGTGAAGATTTACTCAGGAAGGGCTTGTAAAGCCAATGTTTAGTCAAAAAGTAAAAAGTTAAAGCGGAGTTCCGGGCACAGAAATGATTTTTTGCTGAACATACCCCCGGGACAGTCAGGGCTAGCACATTCCACAATGGCTAGCCTCTGATCTGTCCCGGTTCGCACTTACCTTTTAGAAGAAATACTTACTTAGAAAATTTCTTCCACAGCGTTTCCATCTCTGTTGTGGGCAGCTGAAGCCAGCGTGGTCCTCTTCTCTGTCTTCTTCCGCGTCTTCGTGTCCCAGAATGCACTGCACCGGCCCCTCTCGTCACTTCCGGTGCGGCGCCGCATTCCTAAACAGCTTCTGGGCATGCCCAGAAGCTGTTTAGCAGGGGAATGCGGCGTCGCCTGGAAATGACGAGCGGGGCCGGTGCTGTCGCATTGATTCCTGGGAGCTATGACGTTTAGCTCCCAGGAATCATCGTGAGGCAGGAAGTGACGGGGTGTGCCGCGGCTCCGAGGGAGGAAGCAGTCAGAGGTGAGTATTTACGATCTTCAATAAAAAGGTGAGTAAACAAAAAAAATAAAAATAACTATCCAATTCCTTTTCAGGTGAGCTCTACCTAGCGGAGGGGCACAAAAAAAATCGTTTTTGTGCCCGGAACTCCGCTTTAAGTAAAAAAAAAAAATCAGCACAAGGGACAGCACTTATGATCAATGTGATGTGCCCCTTGTGCTGCTGGCTCCAGCAATAGTTTAAATCTTTCTCCTTCTCCTCAACTATGCCCACACTTTCTGCCCCTCCTCCATTCATTGAAGCTGTACTAGAGCTTCTAGTAATAAAAAACAATCCATGAACGAACAATGGGCAGATCACATTTCATTCATAGAAGTTATAGCACAGGCTTTATGTATTATCCGGAAAAGGTATTTTTCTCTTGAATTCCTCTTGAAAAATAGCAGTGCAATTCTTGTGCCTTTCTGTGCCTACTGCCTCTGATATATGTATTCTGCTACATATTTTTGGTAAAATCCCAATAAGCGTATATTGATTGGTTTGCGCAAACGATATAGCGTCTACAATCCATGCATTTTATTTATTTTTTATTTTTTATTAGTAATTGCGGCGATCAGCAAATTTTAGTGGGAGTGCAACATTGCGACGGACAAATCAGAGAACTAACTGACACTTTTGACACTTTTTGGGGACCACTGACATTATTACAGTGATTAGTGCTAAAAAAAAGGCACTAGCAGAGCAAGGGTTAACATCAGGGGTTATAAAAGGTGTATCCCTAGGGGGAGCTTACTAACTGTGGGGGGGTTACGCTGACTGGGGAAAAACAGAGTTCCTGGTTCCTGCTTAGCAGGAACACAAGATCCCCATCCTGTTTCCTTGCAGAACGGCAATCTGCCATGTTTACATAGGCAGAGCTCTGTTCTGCCTGTCCCTGGAATGATCGAGGGTGGCCAGCGGACATAGGTTCTGCTGGACTTGTTGACTGACATCCGCGCTAGCCAATCACAGTGACATGGTGCCATCTAGTGGTTATTTAACAAAACGACGTAAAGGTACGTTGTTTCGTGCAACAGAGCCACTTTTCCACAGTATATATGCAGCGGCTGGTCGGCAACTGGTTAACCACTTGCCTGACTCTCCTGTACTGGATCATGTACCTAGTACATGATCGGGCACTTCTAGGTAGGGGGCTTGTGCAGGCACAGCCGGCACCACAGCTGTGCTGTGATTAGACACAGCACAAGCCGATCAGTGGTTGTTGGCCAACAGATGTCTTCCAGCACCCACTGATCACCAAGGAGGAACATAGAACAGAGCTCTACCTATGTAAACAAAGCAGAGCTTTGTTCTGTCAGCAGGGATCCTGTGGATTTTGTTTCCCTGCAAAGCTAACAATAAAATCCAGAACATCCCTTAGTATAAACAGCACACTGTACACACAAAAACACTGGTTAGGCATACATTCACCCTTTTGATTGGTCTAGACGTTTACCCCAGCCAGTGTCATTAGTAAAGTGACAGTGCATATTTTTAGCACTGATCACTGTATTAGTGTCACTGGTTCCCACAAAATGTCAAAAGCGTCAGTTAGTGTCAGACTATCCACCGCAATATCGCAGTCCCCCTCTAAGTCACCGATTGCCGCCATTACCAGTATAAAAAAATTAAAAATGTAAGTATATATACCATAGTTTGTTGATGTAATTACAAATATACAAAAGCCTCTGATACTGCATAACTGGGGCAAAAATTAAATAGAACTAGGCGAGGGTATGCTTCCCTATGCACCAAAAGGCCACCTATCTAAAACGTAACCTTTATTATTAGGTATTATTAGGTATGTAAATTACCATAACAGGTATCTCTATAGGGTAAGGCCAATGCCACTATATATGAACCAAAGTTCTATCTCTAAATGGTAATATTTACATCTACCAAGTTAATTGGTGAAACTTCTCTTGATATACATATACATATATAGATAATTTGAGGGTTATTATATCCTTTTACATTCAATATAAAGACCCCAGACTATTTAGATGATATGTCAATTCAAGGTCTACTTACCAACACCAACTGGTATGAAGAGATTGGGGCACATCTGTTGCTCTTCCCATTAGCTACACCTAAAAATAACATGGTGGGTGATTTTATTTTAAGAGCACCTTCTGGCTTTATTTTCATTTGGGTTCTTTAACCTAAATGATCCATCATTTATTCCACCTCCGCTCTTTTAATTTGTTATTTGGTGGGTCGAGATATGCCTTGTGTCAATGCAGTCTTATGGTGATATATTGGGCTCATCCATTAGTGAGGGTTTGTATCCACATGGATGAGTGTACCCATATTACATATCTGAGAGATAGATATTTTCATGGGACAGATAACAGATAGCCCATATCTTCAGTAAGACAGTATTCACTAGTATACTTTCTCTTTTTGTGTTCATCTAATTTTTTTAAGTGGCTCATAGGTGGGAGGAGAGACATATATACTCCATCTCTTCAAACAAGTCGGTGTTGGTGAGTAGACTTTGAGTTTACATATCCTCTAAATAGCCTGGAGCCTTTATGAATATAAGACGATATAACATAATTCATATTGTCTATATGTGTATTTTAAGAGAGCTTTTACTAATTAACTTATTAGATATAAAAATACCATATAGAGATAGAACTTTGGTTCATACATGTTATGGTCCTTTACATACCTTTTATGATTTATAATAAAGGTTACCTTTTAAATAAAGGGCCTATAGGTGCTTAGAGACGCGCACCTTCATCTAATTCTAGTTCATAGTTTCTAGGTGTTATAACTTTTGCACAAACCAATCAATATACGCTTATTTGGATATTTTTTACCTAAATTTATGAAGAAATTCGATTTTTTTAAATCTTTTATTGGATATGTTTTAAAGCAGAAAGTAAACAATTTTGTTTTTTCTTTTTTTTTTTTTCAAAATTGTTGTATTTTTTTATTTGTAGCTCAAAAAATGAAGAACCCAGTGGTGATCAAATACCCCCAAAAGAAAGCTTTATTTGTGGGGAGAAAAAAAAGATATACATATTATTTATGCACGATGTTGCATGACCACGCAATTTTCAGTTAAAGTAACACAGTGCCAAAAAGTGAAAAATAGCCTGGTCATGAAGGGAGGGCAAATGGTTAATGTTGGCATTGATACATGTCCCCCAATGCAGTGTCTGGCTCCCCAATAGCTTGCTTATTAGCCATACAAATAACCAGAATTGCATAACAAGATTCATCAATCATGGACTTTAATATGGTTTACTGCAAAGTTTGCAAAATTTGAACTTTGAACAAGATTTATGAGACTGTTTGCACTCAGGCAGATTCACTCACCCCTATTGATTAGTCAATATCCAACTTACAGATGTCCTTGTCTTGCAAGATTTATTAGAGAGATAACCTTACATCATACTTTTGAACTGCAGAAAGGTGTTTTTTAGAAATATTCAAGCTGCAGGTAAGAGAGCAGGAATGAATATTGCGAATCAGAGCTTAGTGGTTTGTGAAAATGTATTTTTTTATCAGAGATCCTTTAGGTTTGTTACCATGTCACTTAGTTTGATGCCACCAGTGGCAGTATTGTCTTTAAATATAGGTGTTCATGGGCTTCATTTCTAAGTCATACAATAAAAACACGAAAGTGCAGTGACCCAAAGAGCAACCAATTTTCATTATTTCAACTATTATAAACAAAAGAAATGTGAATTTTAATGGGTTTCTGTGGCAAATACTGCATCAATCTTGCTGAAAAACCATTTGTCAACCATGCAGACATATGAATTATGAAGAAATATTTTACATCAAAGATTACAGATTTAAATAGGAATCCACGGAGGTTCACTAAAAACGGCAGCTGGAGTTGTGACCTCCTGGAAAATAGTAATTCCATAAAACAGTTCTTTGTTCTCATGATAATTATGAAGAATTCTATGCTCTATTTACTGAGCATCATCTTCCAAGTAGGGGGCAGAGTCCAATCAAAGACATTTAAATGCAAATTGTCAGTAAAACTGTGACAGTTACTGCATTGAGCTTCCTTTTTCATTTTTCAAAACTTTGATTTAGTGTTAGATTAGAAAAAGCTATAATTGTAATAAAATTGAGGATTATTTTCTTATAATTTTGCCTCTAGCTTTATTATTGAGTATTCCTTTTTACTTCATTTTCCAAGGGTGGTTAAAATATGGATAAATTGTGTAACATTTCTCAAAAATTAATTGTAGCAGCTAAATGCATTTTATGCAATACTACATTAAAGGCCTGTCTAAAGGATGTCACTTATACACTAAAACACATTAAAACAGTATTTTATACTGGCAACACATTCATCTAGAATTCTAATCTTCAGTTACCATAATAAATCTCTAGAAGTTTCATTTAGTGAAAACACCATAAATCAAATCTGTACTTGGCTCCTTCAGGAAAGTTATAAAAAGGGTATATCAAACCCAAACTTTTTTGTTTAGTTTTGGATACAGTGGGAAATGAGTGGACCTTCTTTATTTTTTACCTGCTATCCACGGCTCCATAACAATGATATCCCTCGATTTTCTGTCCTTGTGGTAACTGTTTTATCACACTGGAGATAAGAGAACGTCTGTTACAGTCACACTGACAGAAATAAAATCAGACAGACATTCTAGCCTTTTTCAAATCTAATTTTAATTCTAAAATTCTGTCTGTCTGCTATTGGAGACTTTCATTTACTTGTCAGGTAAAATGATGTCAACAGGATAGGAATAGATGATAAATATCTGACAGAATCCCAGATAACAGTAAAAACCTTCCAGGAGTCCTAGTCCATCACCAGTCTATCCAAAAAGAGAAAAGTTTTGGAATGGCATAAACTTGAAGTTTAAAGCTAAGATCAGGACATTAATCAAATCAGTAAGAAATGGGCATATCCACTGTGGGGGTAACATGTGTCACATCCAAAATAATTAACAATTAGTTAATAAAGTTAACACCATGCTATACTACTAGAGATAATATTAACCCCTTGGCGCTGGTGCCTCCCAGCCCGGCGGGGTGGGGTTTCCCATTAAGTGACCGCCATGATTGGCTGCCACAGTGATCACATGATCACAAAGCTCTGGAAATTTAAATTATTTTCAAATGCACCACAAGCACAACTAGCTGGTGGTTCCTTTACCAGTTATTTGTGGTGCACCTGGAAGTAGTTTAAAATTGTAAATAATTTTTATCAGGCATCTTTGTTATATATTGTATAATAAAAAAAATACTTTTTAATATCATCTTTAGTGGTATAATGTGGTGCCTATAAGTCTATGCGCTGTTAACTTCAGGAACTAAGGTCAGGACATGTGGAAAAGAATACTTTCTTTTCTACATGTTAAAGTCTGTGTCAAGCCAAACTGTATGTGTTTTTAGTTTTGGATAGGGTTAGGAATTGTTACAGTGGTATTAAAGCTTTTTGAAAAACAAACATGTTATACGTACCTTCTCTGTGCAGTGGTTTTGCACAGAGCAGTTCCAATCCTCTTCTTTTCAGGTTCTCTGCTAGTGCTCTTCCCCCTTGAGCAGTGCCTCCAGAGAGAGCTGCTTGCCCTGGGGTCACTGCTGCATGCTTGCTTCCAAGCCGCTGCTCTGTGCATCAATAACACAAAAAGAGCCATGGTTCAGGCCCATCTCTCCCTGCTCTCTCCTCATTGGCTCACTGGCTGTGACTGACAGCAGTGGGAACAAATGGACTCCTGCTGATGTCTCAGCCAATGAGGAGGGAGAGTACCAGAACAGTCAAGGCTATCATGAACATTGCTGCATTGGAGAGAGAGCTCAGGTAAGAATTGGGGGGGGGGGCACTGCACACAGAAGGTTTTTTACTTCCATGCAAAGAATGCATTAAAGCGGAAGTATACCCATCGATTTGATCATTTTAAAAAACAGTTAACATTCCAGGAATGCCGGAAATGCTAGCTGTCACATTGGTTGTGCTCGCAATCAAACTGTGAAACCATTCAATTGGGCTGGTGTCATAACAGATCACATGTGCAGCATCATGGCAGTTGCAGAGTAAACAGAGGCTAAGATGGCAGCTTCCTTGGCTGAAAACGATAGGAGGGTTTACTTCCACTTTAAGGTAAAAAACCTTCAGCCTTTAGATTCATTTTAAGATCCCTGAAAGGTATTTTTGTTCTGTTTGTGTTCTATCAGGGAGAATTCCCTTCACCACTATAGGAATAGCAAGACGTCTCTCCAAAGGTAGATGATATAACCTCTTAGACAGTTGTCACCAGAACAGATGCCCCCATTGGAAGATGTCCCCTCATTATCTGTTTCTGTGACAGTTGAAACATTTTGGATTTCCTATTACTCTCTTTACTGGAGTCAATGGTCTCCAGGACCAGAGAAGGAGGGTTGACTCAGCCCAGCAGGGAAGCAGACAACAATAAAAATGGAGAAAGTTTTGAATACTTCTGCACTCTGTCCAGCTAAAAAAATTCACACTCATTTTACCTATATCAAAAGCCCAAAACCTAAAGCTAATGCACTTTCTTAAAATATATGCCTTCCCCTGACTTTTTTTTATTCCACTTTGAAAAATATTCCTTTCTTAGGGAAAGGTTAGCAACAGATCTGCCAAAAGTATGTTCGCTTTAAATATACTCTACTTTATATATACTCTACTTGCACTACCACACCACCTTCAAAGTGGTAACATAAGTGATGTTTTAGGTGTCCCTTTTGAAGTGGCAGTTCTCATACTTGTGGCCTGTGCTAAGCTGGTTTCATTTGGGAAGTGGTTACTAGTAGTTCTTTCTTGCCAGTTTAGACATTATTTATGGCAGTCTACTGGTTGTGAATCAGTCCAATCCCTACCAATCTCAGACCCAGTGGATTGATTTACTTATCTTTTTTCAAGGACATGGTTCATCTTTAAATTGTGAACCTGTTATCTGTGTGTAGGGCAACATTTTGAAGTCTGTGTTTATGCTCAAAATAAGCAAACATTTATTGCCATGAACAGGCTCATTGCTTTCTTCAATGAAAATGAAATGAAGGACAAAATATTTTCCATTCTATCTGAATAAAATACAAAAGTGAACAAGTGCAGTTAACAAATAACTATCTGAGAAGGCATACCTGTATGTCATTTTGTCAGGATCGGGAAATGATGATGAGAAAGTATATTGTCTGTATACTGCCATAGGCCTGTTTTACTGTTATCTCTTGAGTGCACAGTAATATTGTGTCCTTAATGCACATAAGCCCATTCTTTATTTTCAGGTAGCAGTTCAAGATAAAGAGGCAGGGAAAAAGCTTTTTGTTGCTCAATTACAGTAGGAAATGCATTTGTTTGTTTGGTTATTTCTATTTTCTAAATTTACACACAATAAGCACTTTCAACAGAAAATTCTGATGGTGTAGAAGCAAAGTGTACTGTATATCTAGGATTTACCCAACTTACCCCCAAACCTCTCTCTCCATCTCTATAGTCCCCACATGCCCTTCCTTTACATGCAATGATTGGCTGGGATCTTGGGTGACAAATTTAGGAGCATTGTTCTGTTGGGATAGAAATTAACTGCAAATTCTGTAGTCCAGCAGGCAGGGCTTACAACACTGGTTGGAATTTCAGTGCAGAAAAGACACCAGGGGAGATTTACTAAAACTGATGCACACAGAATCTGGTGCAGCTGTGCATAGAAACCAATCAACTTTTATTTTCAGCTTGTTCAGTTTAGCTTTGGCAAAAAAAATCTAGAAGCTGATTGGTTACTATGCACAGCTGCACCAGATTCGGTGTGCACCAGTTTTAGTAAATCTCCCCTAATTAGGAAGTTAGGAGTGAACAGGATTTATGGCAGATCAACAATTATTTGTCTGTACTTGCAGAGTTTTAACCACTTGCCTACAGGGCACTTTCACCCCCTTCCTGCCCAGGCCAATTTTCAGCTTTCAGCGCTCTCATGCTTTGAATGACAACTGCGCGGTCATGCTACACTGTACCCATATGACATTTTTATCATTTTTTTTTCACACAAATAGAACTTTCTTTTGGTGGTATTTAATCACCCCTGGGTTTTTTATTTCTTACAAAAAAAAAAGAAAAAAGACAGAAATTTTTAAAAAAAAAAAGTTTTTCTTAATTTCTGTGAGTAAATTTTGAAAATAAATAATGCGCTGATGAGGCGGCACTGATGGGCACTGATAGGCTGCACTGATGGGCACTGATGAGGTGGCACTTATGGGCACTGATGAGGTGGCACTTATGGGCACTGATGAGGTGGCACTTATGGGCACTGATGAGGTGGCACTGATGAGGAGGTACTAATATGCTGCACTGATGAGCACTGATAGGTGGCACAGATAGGCGGCACTGATGAGCACTGATAGACGACACTGATGCGCACTGATAGGCAGCACTGATGAGCACTGACAGGTGGCACTGCTGGGCACTGAGAGGTGGCACTGCTGGGCACTGAGAGGTGGCACTTCTGGGCACTGAGAGGCGGCACTGATGGGCGGCACTGATGGACACTGAGAGGCGGCACTGATGGACACTGATGGGTGGCACTGATGGACACTGACGGGTGGCACTGATGAGCACTGATGGATGGCACTGATGAGCACTAATGGGCAGCACCATCAGTGCCCACACTCAGTGCCCATAGTGCTGCTAGTCATTGTCCATAAGTGCCTAGATAAGCATGACTGATGGGCACTGACTGGCAGCACTATGGGCACTGATTGTGGGCACTGATGGGGGGCACTGATGGCGGGCACTGTGGGCACTGATGGTGGGCAGTTATGGCATTTTATTTACCTCTTGTGTAATCAGGGCACTGGTGATCAGTGCCCTGATTACATGTCTCTTTGTCCCCTAATCGCTGTTCAGCTCTGCTCTTCCTCACACGCAGTCTCTGTGTGAGGAAGGGGAGCTGGCTATGAGAGATGATCTCAAATGTTTACATTTGAGATCATCTCTCATTGGACGTTCCCATCACGTGGCAAATGGCCGCTGTGATCGGCCATTCACCACGATCTGTGATTGACTGTGTCCAAGGGACACGGCCAACACAGATTTTCCCCGATGCACGCTCGCGGGAGCATGCGGGGAGCCTGTTACTGGGAGGCCGTTTAAAGACGGCCTCTCGGAAATTATAGCCGTCTTTCGGCTATAGCGTGGGCGGGAGGGGGTTAAAGAGATAAAACATAAGGAATCTTCATGTATTGAAAAAATGTAATGAATACTTTTATTGTTTGCTTGTTTTATAGTCCAGAATTTTTTTTTTTTAAAACCAAGCTATATGTAGGGAACTTTTATATATGTGTGGTACCAACTCCTTTGGGGATTTTCCTTGCTTTTCTTTTACCTTATATGTCACTGCTTTTCACAATGTGAGTTTTGTGTCAATGTGTAGTTTGGGCACACTGAAAATCAGGGGCATCAGTTTATAATTTTATCAATTGTATAGAAAATAACTGGACAGATCATTCTGCAATTACAATGAATTTCTTTTCAACCGCTTTATACACTTTTAAACTAAGGCAACGTCTATTACATTTCTCACCAACCGGTCCTCAGAAAGTGCTGGAACTGGAGAGAGTCCAGAGAAGGGCAACAAAAATAATTAGGGGAATAGGGGGAAATCAGCTATGAGGAAAGATTACAAGCACTGAACTTATTCTCTCTGGAGAAGAGACGCTTGAGGGGGGATATGATATCAATGTACAAATATTGTACTGTACTGGTGATGACCCTAGCATAAGGAACATATTTTTCAGAGAAAGGGAATACAAAAAGACACGTGGCCCCTCACTAAAATTAGAGGAAAAACGGTTTAACCTTAAAATACGTAAGGGGTTCTTTACTGTCAGAGCAGTAAGGATGTTGAATTCTCTTCCACAAGCAGTAGTATTAGCAGGGAGCATTGATAGTTTAAAAAAACTATTAGATGGGCACCTTAAAGACCACAACATAAAGGGGTATACAATGTACAGTTAACATCAAACACACACACACACACATCATAGGTTGAACTGGATGGACTGATGTCATTTTTCAACCTCACAAACTATGTAACTATGTAACTAAAGTACTATGCTATATGGAATGTTTTGCTTTCACTAGATGGCTAGATCAGGCTTCTTTTCTTAACTTCTACAGGGTAACCTTGAACCAGCAGTAACAGACATTCTTTTGGAACAGCAGCAACTACCAATCAGAGAACAGGACCTGTATTCATTTGGTAAGCTTTAGTGGGAGAGACAAGGCCAAAATGTAACGAAGAGCCTTTACAAGTGTGGAGGTCCCCTATCTCCAGTGCTTCCCTGGGTGTTCTCCTCAAACCCATTGTGTTGGTGTTTTTTTCAGTTGTTTACTATTTAATGAGCATGGGAGACAGAAAGTAAAAGCTGTGCTCAATTTCATCCAGGTAACTCGGAAAAAAAGAAAGAAGGAGTCATGGTACCACACGCAGCATTCATACTCCAAACAACCTCCAAACAAGCTCAATGAATAACGCAACTACTTTTTATTGCCAAAACTTATGGCCACGGCCTTTATTAATTGGTTTTAAAGGTATTACTTTCAAACATCAACTTATATGTATCACAACTCACTTTTAACTTTACTTCAATAACAATTCCAACTCAGCTATCACAGCTCGAGTTGAATAACCACATTTTACTATTAAATAAACTGTCCCCATACAGACAGGGGGCGTGCACTCAGCACCACCCCTGTCTACCCCCACACCGCGGCCTTTTCAATGCATGTTTGGAGGTTGTTATTAAAAATATCTAATCCGATATCCGATAAATGCACCCCATCACTTCTATAAATTACTTCCACATTACCTTCCAGTTCCAGATGACGAAAAGAAAAACCAAAACCGGAACCTAAAAATTTTTCCATTACCCTGTTGATCCTTTTTCTGATTTTCTCATATGCTCTAAATGATGCCGGACCTACCCATCTCAATCTAGGTACGATTTCTGAGAAAACAACCACAGAGCTGGGATATATTGCTTTAATTGTCCTAATTTGGTTTTTAAATTGAAACATTATAACCAATGTTTTTTGGTTTCCAATGTCATTACCCCCTGTGTGCAAAATAATTATATCAGGTTGGGGGTAAACTGATGCCATAACGCCCAACTCTGCTAGCAGATCTCTCAAAACCATACCCCTCTTACCATGCCAACAAATTGTGAAAAGATTAACATTTAAACCAAGGGTTTCGGAGTAACTTCTGACTTTTGCTCTTCTTTGCGCCCAAAATATATAAGAATGGCCGATAATCCATACTATTCGATGTATACCTAGATGGGTTAGAAGACAGAATTAGGTCTCACATATATTTTAAAGGCATCCAATCTCCATCTACCTATTTGCTTGATCTTGTTACCAGATAGCCCTAATCTTGCCGCCTCCGTTGCCGCCCCTATTCTAAAAGAATGGGACGATATGCCAACGTCCAACAGCTTATTCAATTTAACAACCTTTTTCAAAACCGCCTGAAATTGGAAGATTGTCATAGGCAAACCATTCTGGTGGACAAATAGGAAATTACTTACATGTGGCCTGTGAATTAGATATTCGTTCAGTAGTTCTACTGGACACACTAATTTATTAGGGCAAGTTGCTAGCGTTATCCAAGAGCCTTTACCTAATTGGTCCGTCTTTGATTGCCTTAAGAAAAGACTTTTCCCGAGGTTCGGACATCACTCCAACGAAAAAACACACAGAAAAGGCTGCTCTGAATAAAATTGTTTCGTAACCTGAATAATAAACCTTTCGCAGACTATTACATAGTTCTCCCAACATCAGCATAGTGATAGGGCGTCTCTTATCCGGGACAAATTTGGCCCTCTTATAACCTTTCAGTGCCTGTTTTATAGAGAAAAAACTT
Organism: Pelophylax lessonae; assembly: GCF_965119305.1. Lineage (NCBI taxonomy): Eukaryota > Metazoa > Chordata > Amphibia > Anura > Ranidae > Pelophylax > Pelophylax lessonae. Next base: position 276,184,397 of record NC_138770.1, read on the forward strand.
AGTAAGGATGGCAAAGAGTGCAATTTTAAGAAAAAGGAAACCCCTGATAACACTTTATTGATATGCGACCAAGAGCAACCTTTTTCCATTAGTGAGTTCAAAAACAACAACCCCAGATTTTCTGAATACTCCAATATACCGGAATTGTGAATGTTCAAGAAAGTCAACCATAACGACCACGCTGCCCTGTAACCTGACCATGTTGCTGGTGCCAACGATTTTTTAACATAGTCCGTGATCAAATTATTTCCCATAGATGCGGGGGGCATGCAGATCCACTCACGTCCGCTTCTGGGTATAGCTGGAAAAAATGATCCATTTTAAATCTGGATAAGGAATCTGCCAATATGTTAACCTTACCCTTAATATATTCAGCTTTAATCCATAGATTCAGGCACAAGCACTTATATACTAGATACCTAAGCAGGCGTATAACTGGATCTGATTTTGACGATAAACAATTTATTGCGTATAGAACGCCTTTGTTATCCGTCGAACATAGAATCCTTTTATTCCTGAATTGTGATCCCCATAACTCAATGGCCACCACAATTGGGAACAATTCCAACAACACTACATTTTTTAACAGACCTCTACCTTTCCAATTCGATGGCCATTTAGCAGCGCACCAATGGGTTCTCCAGATCACTCCAAAACCCAGAGAGCCCGCAGCATCAGAGTATAATTTGAAGTCGTTATCTATAACAAAATCCTCCTGCCATGCCGACCTCCCGTTAAACTCCGCAAGGAATTTGTACCATACTAATAAGTCCTCTTTTATATCTATAGACACTCTGATGTGAGCATAGGGGTTCTTATATCCAGCGATAGCCAAATACATTCTTCGAGAAAAGATTCTGCCCATAGGGAGTACCCTAGTGGCAAAAGCTAAGGAACCTAATAATTGCTGCATCATCTTAACTGACACTTTTTTTAATCGTGCCACTCTTAAAACGAGACAGCACACATTCTCTATTTTCTCTTGTGGTAGTCTAAATTCCATTGCCACTGAGTCTATAGTTATTCCCAGAAAATCAATGCAACTTGTTGGAAAAACTGTTTTATCTGCTGCCAATGGGATGCCAAATCTGCCACATATTTCAAAAAACTTTATTAATAAATCCTCACATTCCTTAGGAACTATATTTAAAGGAATTTTTCTTTTTTCATTGTTGCACTTTTAAGCATAATTAAAATCACTGCTCCTGAAAAGAAGATTGTTTAAAAAAAAAAAAAATGATAAATGTCCCCCAGGGCCCCTTTTATGGCCAATTACTTTATGACCCCCATACCCCTTTTATGGCCAATTACTTGCATTTAAGCCTTTAAATGCGCACTTTTGATTTTTCCTGTTCGGTTTCTATAGACTTTAATGAGGTTCGCCATTCAGGTTAGAACATTTCCCCTGTTCAGGAGTTCTGCTGTGAACTGAACAGGGGAGTGTTCGGCCCATGTCTATTTTATAGAACATTTGTTTAGCTCATTTCATAAAAATAAGGTTAATAATTTAACTTAGATTACAAAATCTTAAGTTTTACTCAAATTAGTTGATGCAAAAAACTACTACATGTAGCATTTTGTATGACTTCCATGATTTGTAAGGACAGTACAAGTCATCTAGGCATGGAATGAACAAGTTGGTGACATATTGCAACATCTTTTTCCATTGTTCAAGAAAGACCTCTTTTAGAGCCTGGATGCTGGATGAAGAGTGATGCTCAACTTGTCTCTTCAGAATTCCCTATAGGTGTTCGATTGGGTTTTCGATCAGGAGACATTCAGTACTTGGCCACTAAATCAGTTTTACCCTGGTCTTCTTCAGAAATACAACAGTGGCTTTAGATGTGTGTTTTGGATCATTGTCATGTTGGAAAAGTGCATGATGACCAAGGGCACGAAGTGATGGTAACATCTTATTTTTCAATATAGAGCAGTACATTTGTGAATTCATTATATCATCAATGAAATTCAGCTTCCCCAACACCAGCAGCACTAATGCAGCCCCACAGAAGGACACTGCCACCACTATGTTTTACTGTAGGCACAATGCATTTTTCTCTGTACTCCTCACCTGTGCGTTGTGTACAGTTTTGAAGCCTTTAGTTTTAAAAACATTTATCTTGGTCTCATCACTGCAGAGTACAGAGCCTTCTTTTTTTTCAACGTGGGCCATGGCAAATTCTAGATGGGCTCTTTTGTGCATGAGCTTTAGAAGATGCTTCCTTTATGGACGAGACTTATGCATGCCATTCCTCTGCAGTATACCCAGTATTGTGTCACAGGAAACAATCACCCTAATTTGGCTTTCTACTTCTTTAGCTAACTGCAGTGAATTTGCATGGCGATTTTCTTCAATCCTTTTTATCAGAAGATGCTCCTGTGGAGGTGTTAACTTCCATGGACGGCCTGGACATCTCTGTGAGATGGTTGTAGTTCCATCTTTGTTACATTTTTGTATCACTTTTGCTATAGTATTCTGACTGTTAAGTAAAGCTTTGCTGATATTCTTGTAGCCTTCAACTTTCTTGTGTAAATAAACTATTTTCTTTCTCAGGCCTTGTGATATTTCTCTTCCATGTGGTGCCATTGCTGTCAGCATGAAATGGGAAGGGGTTTTCTTTGTTAAGTAATGCCCTTTTAAAATCAACTGTCTGCTGGACACCTGTTCTGTTTGATAAATAATTAGTAGTTAAATTCTTGTTAATTAGGATTTTGTTGTCAATTTAGCTTTTCTCCTAAGACTTTCATTGGGGTGTATTAATTTTTCCAAAATGGTCAATGAATTTGTTAGGAAAAATACTTTTTGTGTCTGCAAATTACCAAATCCTGGGTGCAATCAATAACCTGCATTTGTGGGAGAATTTTGTAGTATAGTGTCCCTTAGAAAACGTTGATTCTGAACGCAAAGTAAAGGTTTTCTGACAAATCTGTTGGGGTATACTCATTTTTGCTTAGCACTGTATATACAAGAGATTCCAGGAGATAGGAAGTTACTCTAGGAGAGCTAACAGCAAGACCAGTATCTGCTCTTTTGTGCACAGAGGAACAGGATGAGCAATGCCAAAGCCCTACAAAATGACCTCTAGCAGGCCACGGGTGTGAATGTCTCTGACCAAACAATCAGAAACAGATTTCATGAGGGTGGCCTGATGGCCCAACTTCCTCTAGTGGGCCCTGTGCTCACTGCCTGCTACTGTGGAGCTAGATTGGCATTTGCCAGTGAACACCGGAATTGGCAGTTCTGCCACTGGCATCCTGTGCTTTTTACAGATGAGAGTAGATTCATGTGACAGATGTGAAAGGGTCTGGAGAAGCCGTGGAGAATATTATGCTGCCTGTAACATCGCTTAGCATGACCGGTTTGGTGGTGGGTCGGGAATGGCCTGGGGAAGCATATCCATAGAGTGACTCACAGATCTCTACAGGCTAGGCAGTGGCATCTTACTGCCATTAGGTATCAGGATGAAATCCTTGGACCCATTATCAGATCCTACGCTGGTGCAGTGGGTCTTGGGTTCCTCCTGGTGCAGACAATGCCTGGCCTCATGTGGGGAGAGTATGCAGCCAGTCCCTGGAGGATGAAGAAATTGATACCAATGAATGGCCCTCACACTCCCCTGACCTAAGTTCAATAGAACAACGCCAGGTTGCATCTCAGTCTGTCCAGGAGCCCAGTGATGCTCTAGTCCAGATCTGGGAGGAAATACCCCAGGACAACATCCCCTGTGACATCCTTTCATTTGTAATACATTACTCAGTCCATATCAGTATAGATATCCAGCACAATATTTTTACCTATTGAGATCTGATGTGTTTTCACAACTTTCCTTTTCTTGTGTTTTCCTCCAAATTTACATGCAGAACAAGCTGTCCAAAAAAACTGACAGTGACAGGATTTGGGATGAACTTTACAACTCCAGGAGTGTTAGAACAGTTTGAAGAGTTTAAGGTTTAAACAAAGGTTAACTATTGAAAGCGGCCCTGGTGGTGTTTTACTTTGTCACTGTCAATTTTGCAATGGTGACTTGGTCTGCATGTAAACGATGAGAGAAATATAACCAAACACGTGAAATAAAAAAGGGATTTATTTGCTAATTTTTTAAAATAGTATAATTTTTTCAGGTTTCTACTGAGTGCCTAAAACACTTTTTTATGAATTCTACAGATCATTTCTTGTGATGGTGGTCATTTAATTTAAACAAACACGTTCTGATAGTAAAAAAAGGAGGCTGAAGTCATTTTACTGAGGCTAACATTTTAATAAGATGTTTTCTAAGTTACTGGTTATCGTTCTGCCTAGGAAGATGCTGCTGTGACGGAAAACAATTTTCTACATTAGAAAAGCATTCTTTACTGATTATTTCAGTGTCATAGAATAAAGCTTTCTATTGTTTAAAGGAAAATAATGGTGCATTTTAAGTAAGCAAATATTCTGAGCTGTTCTGGCTCTGCATATTTTCAGGAATATAGGGAATGCGTTGTAGTGTGTTGGCTGATTCTGAACCTTGCATTATGAAAAGGCGCAATAAAAAACAACAGCTTTAACATGCAAAGCTAAAAGGGACCCTGACCATACTAAAAAGATTTTCTACATTCTCTAGTGTATCTAGTAAATAGGAAGTCTTGAAAGTTTTGCTCCCTCGTATTACTCACTTACCTACCTACAGCAACCATTAAGAATTCTGGACTAGCGTGGCTTTAGTAAACTGAATGCTGATTGGTTAGCACCACATTTCTTGCACTGTTTATTTAATAGGGTTGTAAATATTCTTGGAAAACCACTATAGAAAAGGTTTAAGGGCCCATTCACATTTATGTGTTACGGTAATGCATGCTTTTTAGTTTGTTACCACAAGTACCGCACGGTAAAGCGCAAACTGCAGTGCAGTGTCATTCATATTGTTACAATACTGAGCAACACATTTATTATAATGAATGGGTTGTCTTGGTACAAAGCAAATCCAGAGAAAAGTGAACAAGCTCCAATAGCTGGGTTCAAATGTTATGACTGATGACTAATTTTGATCTGCATAGTTGTAAAAAGCAGATTACAGCCAGATAAACAGATAGGGCATTAATGTGTAGACAAATGTTAAAAATATGTAAATATTTTTGCCATCTATGGCCAATATTAAAGATTTTAATCACAAAAAGATAGGTTGAAGGTAGTCACTACCCTGGAACACATATGATAACGGGTTTGCCCTATGCGAAAGAACCATCAGAGCAAAAACGATTTCTTTTTTCACAAATCCCTTTCCGCAGTATGATTGTAAAGTGCTAATCTCTGTCACTATCACACTCAAATCTGCAGGGTTCACAGCTTGAAAACAGATTGCATATTATGCAAAATGGGAATTGCATGCATTTGAATGACTGCTCTGCCTCCCTATTTTATCTCCTAAAATACCCTTAAAGTGAATAGTTTCTATTTTTCTTCATGTAGGCTCTTAGCTACAGGAATGGAATTTCTACAGTTTTACAGTACACAGACATACATATTTAACACCAGATTATCATTTTTTGGACACTTTTCATTTATGTAAAATTGTTTTAACCGCTTTTCCTATTCCTATCTAGAGTACACTTGTTAAAATTAGAATTGTTGTAAAACAAAAATTACTTAAAACCTCTAAAATATTATATTTTTACTAAAAGCAGAGGCCCTGTACACGTTGTAGAAAAAAAAAAAAGATGGTAGTTGCAATTTTTTATGTTACAACTGTTTATCAAAACTATTGTGCAAGAAGTGAATCGGCGCTAATGGAATAAAATCTCAAAAGCTCTAAACAAGCAGTCAATGCATCGTGTCATAAAATCCTGAATAAAAGCGTATAAATAGAATAAAAAACAAATCGCACTAAAATTGTGAACTTGAGTTATCACTGGTGAGTCTGGGACTAATGAATCTGAAAGTTCCCCTCAACCATTGGGGTAAAATATATAAAATCTGACTATCGCATCATATGATCAAAATCGTAAAACCAAATATTTGTCTGTATTCAATCCAAAAGTCTAAAACCAAAAGATCATAAAAACAGCCAAATTATCACCTCATGCGATCCAAGTCGCAAGATCATATGTGTGTCTGTTTTCAATCAAAGATCACTATTCCTTCCAAACACAAATGGTGTCAAAAAATAGTGGATAAATCTGTGTGAGTGGTGAATTATATAAAAATATACAAAATCAAAACAACAATAAATGTCCGTGAGAAAACAATAATTCATTTATAAAGTGCAAATAAATGTTGAAAATCCGTGATAGGTAAGGTATTCTTAAATCTCCTCTCTCAATAGGAATAAATATGAATACATAGGTAGATAATTCTATAGGTGAATAAAATAAATAAATAAATCCAGTCCTAGTGCAATAATGAAAGTCCTTATTCAATGATATAAATAATTATTGGTGATCAAGTGAAGTTCATGTGTATACATAAAATCAAGTGACAGTTGGTGATTTCTCCATTAAAACAATTGTGAAGTTCCAGTGATGTGATCCGAGGTGAGCAGAAAACAATATAAGTGCAATGGCTGCTCACCTCACATTGCACCGTTAAGGCGCTTTTGCTGATATATACCCTGGAATAGGGGTGCTGGATTTCTTTAGTAGCTTGTAGGTTTGTGATCCACTATTGGAAATTTAGGTGTCTCTGACATCCACTGCTTACTCGATATCCACCTTTCCCATGAATGCTCCAAAAAACTCCCAGTAAGCTGTCACACTATTTCCCCAATTTAATGAGCTGAAGAATATGTTGGCACTTCATACATCAATGTTGAAAAAAAATTGGTATGCTTTATTTTCTTGCTGCATTATGTTAACTACAGGTGTATTATACAGCCACTGGCTCTTGATTCCTGGAGGACCAATGATCAGGAGGCTGTAACAAGCTTTAGTAGACCTTCAGAAATTAGGATCTGGAGGATTGATGATCAGGAGGCTGTAACACAAGTTTTAGACCTTCAGAAATGAGGATCTGGAGGATTGATGATCAGGAGGCTGTAACACAAGCTTTAGTAGACCTTCCGAAATGAGGATCTGGAGGACTCAAAACTATATTTTCAGTATAAAATACATTAAAATGAGTTTTCGTTCACCCAAATTTAAATTTGAGTAATTCAATACCAAAGCAAATCAATACCAAATATGTCAAGCCTCAGAATTGTATGTCACCATGACATGATGAAAAATTATGATACCCAAAATGACCTTCAGAAATTAGGATCTGGAGGATTGATGATCAGGAGGCTGTAACACAAGTTTTAGACCTTCAGAAATGAGGATCTGGAGGATTGATGATCAGGAGGCTGTAACACAAGCTTTAGTAGACCTTCCGAAATGAGGATCTGGAGGACTCAAAACTATATTTTCAGTATAAAATACATTAAAATGAGTTTTCGTTCACCCAAATTTAAATTTGAGTAATTCAATACCAAAGCAAATCAATACCAAATATGTCAAGCCTCAGAATTGTATGTCACCATGACATGATGAAAAATTATGATACCCAAAATGATCAAAACACTTTAAATGGGTTACAGCTTATGAGTGTAGAGTTAACCGCAAATGCGGTACCTAGAATTATAACTCTGATTCCAGCATGTGTGGGGATATATAGGATGTGGAGCAACTGTTTAAAAATGTGTGGAGCAATTGCTTAAATACATGTGCGGGCTCTACGTGTAATTTGCATTTGTATGTGTATGCACAGGGTAATGGAGGGGTTCTAAAATAATGTAGATAAATGGAGGAAAGAGAAGAAACCAGACCAGGGAAATTATAGAAATATTGAACTTAAAGTGGTTCTGAAGGCTGATGTTTTTTTTTTTTTTTTTACCTTAATGCATTCCCTGCATTAGGGTAAAAAAACCTTCTGAGCACACCCCCTTATACTTACCTGAGCCCAATCTCAATCTAGTGCTTTGCACAAGAGCAGTAGTTCTCTCTCCGCTCTCTCCTTCTTCATAGGCTAAGAGACTCAGAGCTCAGAGAGCTACTGGCTCTGGCTTTTGTCAATCACAGACAGTGAGGAGGGATCGGGGGCAGGCCAATGGACACACAGAGCGTGGCTTGGGAGCAAGCTGGCAGGAGTGCCCCTATAGCAAGCAATTTGCTATGGTGGGCAGCCAGCAGGGGGGATGGGGCATGAGTGGGGGACCTGATAAGGGGAGGATTGGGGCTGCTCTGTGAAGAACCATTGCACAAAGCAGGTAAGTATGACATGTTTGTAATTTAAAAAAGGTATGGGTTTACAATCACTTCAGGCTTTAACAATAAATATAGTAAAGTATAAATACAAATGTAGTAGCATGAATAAAGTTAAGAGTTTAAAAAACATTCTGGAGGAAAGATACAGATTGCTATGGATTAAGTATGAACATTAACCATGGTTAATTCAAGTTTATGTGACCCACTGGTAGCTCAATTCGACCATAAAGCTGTTGTTTCCATGCCAAATAAAGGGTAATATGGGGCATGAGTCCCATTCCTAAAATTATGACATTCAAACAATAAGCTACTTAAAAGTGAAGAAATTGTAGGCACAACTGTGTTATACAGCATTAATTACAACATTAATTACAACAAGGTTTCCTCCTTATGTTTATGATGATCAGATTTTTTTGTTTTTTTCTAATTATACTGACTTTAATGAATCAATACCATAAACATACACATATCTTCCAGAAGAATAAAAGTTTGCTGATTTATTGACTTTGCTTATATACCTACATCCCATGCACCATACTTGGCAGCTTGGAAAGAGGGTAACAACTTTAAACATCAACCTGTCAATAACATGTCTCCTGTTCCCTGAAGATGTTCTCTGGCAATCAAATGCTTCGGGAGGAACCTCATTTTGTGTCATCATGCACACTGATCTTGATGTGATGATGCAAGCTTTGCATGTCTTTGTAATATTATGAGTACCTTGGAGTGAATAATAAATTGTATTTTATGGTGGTAGTACACAATGCGGCTTGCTTTGCTTTTTTTTTTTTCATGGGGATAATTATCAGCTGATGTGGGGAGAAAGTGTGGGCTACTCCTGGAGGTATTGGTGTCACCAAGTGGTGGAGTCATTTATTACAAGCTGCATCTGCCTCCTATAATCTAAATTTCTTTTGTCTCTGGTAAGACACCTTTGCACTGGGAGGTGTGGGAACACTTGGAGGATCACAGGATCTGCAGTGATTTTTTCACAGCACCATTTTGGCAATGTTATATGCACTTTTGAGTATGAACTTTGGGCTGTTATATATTATTTATTAATGTGACTCACTGACACACTTTATTAAGGTTTGAGATAAGATACTATATATTTGGGTGGTGATATATATTTTATTTTTAGCATGAACATTCCGTCATATTACAGTATTTAAAGTATAACTAAAGGCAAAACTTTTTTTTAAATTTTGGAGTGGAGGTGGACTAGAATCCCTGGTAGTTTTTAGTGCTGTCTGTGTCCCCGTTAAAAATCACCCTCCCTATTTTCCCTGTTTACCATTATCATTGAAAGTGAAAGTAAGAGAAAATCCCAAATTTCGTGTTGTCCCTAGAAAAGTAAGAGGAGGGAAATCTTCCAATGTGGACACTAGTTCTGGTGACCTGGGGGTACCTAAGGAATTCCCTTATTAATTTGCAGGTATTTCCTCTCACTTCCTGTTTGGCTATGGGGCAGGAAAAGAAGGGAAATCTCTGCAATGGAACACCGATGGCAAAAAAAATCTGACAGAGGTTATAACCCTTCATTGCTCTATCAAAATGAAAAAAACATGTTTGCCTATAGTTCTTCTTTAACTTTACTGGTGATATTCAATTTATTATGAATTAGATTGAATATTTTTTGCCTTGAATTATGAGTACTTATGAGTACTTAAGGGGGCAGCACACCTACTGTGTATTTAAATATACACTGCATTGTCATAGTTATTGGGACACCTGCTTTTACATGCACATGAAGTTTAATGGCATCTCAGTATTAGTCCGTAGGGTTCAGTATTAATTTGGCCCACCCTTTGCAGCTATAACAGCTTCAACTCAACAGCTTCAAAGCAAGGTCCATAAAGACATTGATGAGCGAGTTTCGGGTGCAGGAACTAGACTGACCTGCAGAGAGTCTTGACCTAAGCCCAACAGAACACCTTTGGGATGAATTAGAGTGGAGACTGCTAGCCAGGCCTTCTCGTCCAACATCAGTGCCTGACCTCACAAATGCGCTTCTGGAAGAATGGTCAAACATTCCCATAGACACACTCCTAAACCTTGTGGACAGCCTTCCCAGAAGAGTTGAAGCTGATATAGCGGCAAAGGGTGGGCCAACTCAATATTGAACCCTACCGACTAAGACTGGGATGCCATTAAAGTTCATGTGTGTGTAAAGGCAGGCGTCCCAATTCTGTTGACAATATAGTGTGTGTGTGTGTATTTATATATATATATATATATGTATGTAGCACCCTCCTAGGTAGGTGCTAGAAAAACACATTTGGTGGCTCTGTTCTGCTTATAAGGAAAGCCAGATCTGTTAGTTTAGCCTGTCCCGTGTTTCCAGGTGGGATTTATTGGGTCTAAGGGAATCTCCCCGCTGTATCCAATAAGGGAGCATGTTGGACAGTGGAGGAAACCTAACCAATAGTGCACCAGGGTTTATGGCTGTCCCAGTGGGTGGGCATTGCTGCAATGCATCCAGGGATTGGTTATAAATCTGGAGGGAGCATGTGACAGGGTGTCTTTTGGCAGGAGCAAAGTCCCAGGAGGAGGTGGACGGCTGTCACTCCTCCTGCTGTCGTGAGGAAGGTGGCTCAGGCAGTCTGTCTCTTGAACCAGGTGTGGAGCTGGGCTGCAGAGGATCCAGTGTGCTGAACAGAGGAGCTGTTGGGCAGAAGACTTTGGGAAAAACAGTATCATGAGCACTGAGGGATCTGCTCAAGGGTCTACCTAGGAAAGAAGACCACTCCAGAGAAGTCAGGGGATCAAGGAGCCAGCTCACGCAGAGTGTTACAGGAAAGGGGGTGCCAAGTATTTAACCCTGAAGATTAGGGACAAGGGGGTGTCAGGAAGGGCCCTGACGTTGTTCTGCAGTACAGTACAGTTTACCTCAGGATACAGTTTAAGTTCATTCAGTCCTGCGTCACAGCTTGTGACAGACTGAAGCAGCGACCTAGCCGTGACTAGCGTTACTCAGCGTTACTCAGCATTTTCAAGTCGTCACAGCCTATTGTGTATAGTGTATAAAGTTGGAGTATCCCACTCATTCCCTTCTCCCATCCAAGTTCCAAATAAAACATAAACACCAAAGCTACTGGACTGTTTCCTGACTGAGCCATAATCACTTGGAAAAATGCCTAATTGCCATGCTGTTGCTAATGGTAACCCAGGGGAACCCGTAACCAGCAGCTCCCATAGGAGTAATGTCATATATATATATATATATATATATATATAAACATCCATCCATTGTGAAAAGTGCTGAAACATACACATCGTCCCAATTAAGTGTTGTAGTCACACAATTTATTCTCTGCATCAAGGGATTTATATATATATATATATATATATATATATATATATATATATAAAGAAAAAAGGTGGCTGCACATACATCAGATCATTGAGTCAATGGTTTGATCTATATTACAATGTACTAAAAATGTATTTTGTCATGGCAATGATTACAAGTTATCTGCAATATCCTGGCACTGACCAGCGTGGAGAGCGTTTCACTCCATGCAGCAAAAAAAAACTTCAAAAGCTCTGACCTTCCATTGCTGATAACGCACCCAAAGCAGGGGGAATACAAAAAGTAAAAATGATTTCTATACTCTGCTCTGGAGCATTGTGAGCATGGCTTATATGTGATAGATTCACTTTAAATTAGTTAGTTCATTAAATCTATGCTTCTCATGATTACAATTATGTTAAAGTGTTGCATAATAGCACTGGTACACACTGAAGAACCCGTTCCCTTTCTCAAATGTACATAATGCATGGTTACCCTAAGCAGTAATTCTATGATGCTAGCTAAACTGCCAACATTGTTTTTTAATGATAGTTATTGCTGTTAAACAGCAAACACACAATGATTAAACCCATGTGCTCCATCTCGACTATCCACCCCCAGAATCTTGTGTTTTTTCTGTCCTTAAAATACATGTTGGCTTTAATTATTTTTTAATATTACACAGTTCTTTCTCATTCTGCCATTAAGTATAATTATAATATGCCACTTTCTAACAAAGATACTGACATAAATGTACAGCACAGCTAATTTAGTTGATGCGTTGGACACCAGGAGCAGAATTGTTAATGCTGCGGTGTTACATAAAATGGCAATTATTTTCTCAAATGTGTTTTATGTCCCGATTATAATGAAGAATCTTAGAAAAAATATTTTTTGCACTTTCTAAAAAATGGTTCAGGGCACAAAATAAAAATTCAAAGCAATGAAAACTATTTATTTGTTCAATTTCCAAGCATTATAGGTTTTCAGAACAAGCCCCAACAATACATGCTATTCTTTTACTATCACTGCTCACTTTCTGTTCCTCATCTCTTCAAACATGCAGTACCTGGAACAAAAAAGAAAAGGAAGCACAGTAGATATGAATAAAGCAAATCTATACTCTATTGTGGCATAAAACAGGCCAATGCCTCCCAACAGATATAGTCCCTGTTTGAGCATGTGCCGCTGCTTTATAGGGAGTTTGATTGAATCCATAAAATACAAATAAACCTTATTTATGTAAAAGGCCATTTTTACAACCTGTCTGTAGATCCTTTAAGAACCCTAAGCTAACAGTATAACATTGATTCTCACCTTCACAATACACTGAAGCTTGATATACAGTTGTGTAAGGTCAGATTAGCAGTAAGTGATATTACCTATAGCATATCTTATCCAGAAAAATACATTTTTAATAAATTGCAGCTTATCAGTCCTTAAATCTGGTGGCTGCATTGTTTTTCTTTTTTCAACCTTTTTTTTTTCTTTATTTTAATCTGGTGGTCCAGCAAATAACACACTCCCTTCATGACTACACTCGATTTTTTCTTTGTATTAATGGAGGAATCCATGGTTGTCACACAAGCTGCTCACACACAAAATATAAGGATAATTTTTGTTTTCTTTTCTTTTCACACAAAGTGACAAGGACACTATTTTTGGCAAGATTGATAGGTATTTCTGTACTTGGTGAAACTGAGCTAACTGGCTAGCTAAATAAAAACATATATGCTTCCAATACTGGACTGGCAAACACTTTGATATCAGATAGTTATCACATCTTTTGGCTGATTTTTTATAAGACAATTGTGATTTATTCATGTTCATCAGTGGCACCTAATACTTTCTACTGAATGCTGTCATTATTTTTAATAGTTGTCTTTCTTTGGTATTAATTCTAAATAAATATTATAGTTGATTTTTAATGTACTCCTTCATTTTTTTTTTCCAAGCACTGTACTCAAAGTAGTTGTAAAGGCAGAAGGTTTTTTTATCTTGATGCATTCTGTGCATTAAGATAAAACGCCTTCTGTGTGCAGCAGCCCCTCTAAAACTGACCCAGAACCCTAAGCACTTTTTAGGGACATTTATTGGGTTTTAGGGCTTTAAAATGGTGTTTTTTGATTCTATATATATATATATATATATATATATATATATATACACACATACATTTATATACAGTATATATATATATATATATATATATATATACACACACACACACACATATATATATATATATATATATATACCCCTATACAGAAGTTCAGATGTCATGCCTGCCTCCAAAGATGCCCAAAAAATGCCCAATAAACGCCTGAAACAAAAACGCCTAGGTGTTAAAGTAGCATAGCCCCATCCCTGCGCTATTGAAATTCTAAGAAAAATTATCTTTTTTTCTGGTTCTGGACAGGCTACAGAGCTGAAACTTCACAGGTACACCTTTTAGACCCCCCAGACACCAAATCCAAAGAAATCTCTTTTTTTTCAATAATTTTTTCAATAATTGGCTCTCTATCAAAAACGACAATTTTTAAGAACTTTTTTTGTGTGATTAATAGTCCCTGGGGCATGACCCAGAACCCTAGGCACTTTTTAGGGGCATTTATTGAGTTTTAGGGCTTCAAAATGGTGTTTTTTTACCGAAGTTTGGGTCCCATTGATTTCAATGGGGTTCTGGAATCCGGACCCAAACTTTTGGGAAGTTCGGGTGTTCTGGCCGAACCGAACTTTTCAAAAGTTCGATCATCCCTAGTCCCCAAATCTGGTGTCCATACATAGTATAAATATTTACTGTTAATGTACAGCAGTTAAAAAACTTCATTTTGGGGTGTTATTGAAAAAAGACCTGTTTTAGGCCGAAAAAAAACAGTTGTGCATCCGGCATTTAAATAATTATTTCCAATATATAGCAGTTCACTACTGCATTCGTGAATTTTGGTGACCAAATCTGTTCTCTGGGTCCCCAAATCTGGTTTCCATACATAGTATAAATATATACTGTTAATGTACAGCAGTTAAAAGCTGCATTTTAGGCCAAAAAAACAGTTGTGCATCCGGCGTATAAATAATTAATTTCAATTTATAGCAGTTCACTACTGCATTTGTGAATTTTGGTGACCAAATCTGTGCTCTGGGTCCCCAAATCTGATGTCCATACATAGTATAAATATATACTTTTAATGTACAGCAGTTAAAAGCTGCTTTTTGGGGTGTTATTGAAAAAGACATGTTTTAGGCCGAAAAAACAGTTGTGCATCCGGCGTTTAAATAATTATTTCCAATATATAGCAGTTCACTACTGCATTTGTGAATTTTGGTGACCAAATCTGTGTTCTGGGTCCCCAAATCTGGTGTCCATACATAGTATAAATATATACTGTTAATGTACAGCAGTTAACCACTTAAGCCCCGGAGGATTTGGCTGCTCAAAGACCAGGGCCTATTTTGCGATTCGGCACTGCGTGAGTTTAACAGACAATTGTGCGGCTGTGCTGCGCTGTACCCAAATGAAATTGACGTCTTTTTTTCCCCTCAAACAGAGCTTTCTTTTGGTGGTATTTGATCACCTGTGCGATTTTTATTTTTTGCGCTATAAACAAAAAAAGAACGACAATTTTGAAAAAATAACAATATTTTTCAAATTTTTTTATATGAAATTCCCCCCCAAAAAAATGTAAAAATCAAATTTTTTTAACATTTTAGGCCAATTTGTTTTCTGCTACATATGTTTGGTAAAAAAATCGCAATAAGCGTATTTTGATTGGTTTGCGCAAAAGTTAGATCTGCGTTGTTTTTGCGGGACTGCAACATTGCGGCAGACAGATCGGACCCTTGACTGACATTTTTGACACTTTTGGGGGTACCAGTGACATTACTACAGTAATCAGTGCTATAAATATGCACTGTTACTATAAAAATGACACTGGCAGGGAAGGGGTTAACTTTATTGGTGATCAGTGGGTTAAATGTATCCTTAGGGGGCGTGATTCTAACTGTGGGGGGGAGTGGCTTGTGATGTAACCACAGAGACATACGATCCTACATAGCAGGATCGTATGATCTCTGCAGTCACACCAGGGAGAATGACAGGCGGCTTTGTTTACATTAGCCGCCTGCCTTTCTCCCTCTCCAGCGGGAGATCGCGATTGAGGGATGTTAGTGAACGAGCGGGGGCGGGAGCCTGTAGGGGGCTGACTGCCGCAGTAAATAGACGTGCGGTGGTCCGCAAGCGGTTAAAAGCTGCATTTTGAGGTGTTATTGAAAGGCCCGAAAAAACAGTTGTGTATCAGGCGTATAAATAATTAATTTCAATTTACAGCAGTGAAAAACAAATTTTCTGTATCTTATTACAAAAATACTTGTTCTTGTTCCACAAACCAATTGTGCATACAGCGTACCAAAAACATTTTTACATTTCCGCATAGAAATTGAGAATCAGCGTATTTTGGGCACTAAAAACATTATTCTGGGTCCACAGAGCATTTTTATGACACGGGCACTGCCTTAGTGAACGTAATTGTTGACTACTACCAGCTAAATTGACACCGGAGAGAGACCAATCTTTCAGCTTGGTGGGTGAACGCAAATAATGAGGAGAACATCAAATAAGGAACGTGGGCATGGTCGTGGTGGTATTGGTGGAGCTCCTGTTGCTGGTAGAGGACGTGGCCGTTCAGCGCCAACTACCGCTCCAAGTCAAACACCTTCCTCTGGTGCGAGTAGGCAACAGAATCTGCAGCGTTATTTGATAGGCCCAAATGCCACTCTACGGATGGTGAAGCCAGAACATGTACACGCGATAGTAAATTGGGTGGCTGACAGTGCCTCCAGTTCCTTTACACTATCTAACACCCAGTCCTCTGCAGAAAGCTCAGAGTTGGCACCTGCAGCCCATGCCCATCAGTCTTCCACCTCACCCCCTTGCAAATCAGCCAAGCAGTCAGAGCCCCAAATCATGCAGGAAAGTCTTATGCTTTTTGATGACTCTGTTGCCAGGGTTTCCCTGGCCCATCCACCTAGCCCTGCCCCAGAAGAGGAAGACCTTGGATGCACTGATGCTCAACCACTTTTGTTGCAGGATGAGGACATGGGAATATCGCCACAAAATGTCTCTGATGATGACGAAACACAGGTGCCAACTGCTGTGGCTTTCTGCAATGTGCAGACCGACGAGGAGGGGAGGAGGGGTCATGAATGGGTGGAAGATGATGTGGAGGATGATGAAGCCCTAGACCCAGACTGGACTGAAGGTCATGCTAGTGAGGCAAGCAGTTATGAGGAAGAGGCGGTGGTCACACAGAGGCAACAGCACAGCAAAAGAGGGAGCAGGGTGTAAAAGCACAGCGGCCATTCCAGAGACAGTACGCCTGCTACTGTCCACCGCATCCAGGCATCGAGCACACCAAGGCCTGCTCCAAGGAGTTCATTGGCATGGCAGTTCTTCACAAAATGTCCTGATGACAAGAGACAATTGGTTTGCATGTTCTGCCATCAGAGCCTGAAGCGAGGCATAAACGTTCTTAACCTGAGCACAACCTGCATGACCAGGCATCTACATGCAAAGCATGAACTGCATTGGAGTAAACACCTTAAAACAAGAAACTCTCTCATGCTCCTCCTGCTCCCTCTTCTGCTGCTACCCCAGCCTCTCCCTCCACCTCTGGCGTCACCGTGGCACCTGGCGACCAGCAAACAGAGGATGTTCCACCAACACCACCACATACAACACCATCACCAAGCATCTCCAACATGTCACACGGCAGCATTCAGCTTTCAATCGGCCAAACATTGGAGAGAAGGAGGAAATACCCACCTACCCACCCTCGAGCCCTGGCCCTGAATGCCAGCGTTTCAAAATGACTGGCCTTTGAAATGCTGTCATTCCATCTGGTGGAGATGGACTGTTTCAAACAGCTGATGGCGGTGGCTTTCTCCCAGTACGTTGTTTCCAGCCACCACTACTTTTTCAGGCGATACGTCCCTTCCCTGCACAACCAAATGGAGGATATAATCAAGTGTGCGCTGTGCAACGTCATCTGTGGCAAGGTCCACATAACCACAGATACATGGACCAGTAAGCATGGCCAGGGTAGCTATATCTCCCTAACTGCACACTGGGTAAACGTAGTGGCGGCTGGGCCCGAGGCGGATAGCGGTTTGGCGCATGTCCTTCCACCACCGAGGATCGCAGGGTATTATTCGTTGCCTCCTGTTGCTTCCTACTCTGCATCATCCTCCTCCTCCTCCTCCTACTCCTCTTCTACCACCCCCACATGCGGTCATGGAAAGAACCTCACCCCCAACTTCAGCACAGTCCAGGGTAAACATCAGCAGGTGATTTTAAAACTCATGTGTTTGGGTGACAAACCCCACACTGCACAGGAGCTTTGGAGCATAGAACAGCAGACTGATGACTGGTTGCTGCCGGTGAGCCTCAAGCCCTGCCTGGTGGTGTGCAAAAATGGGCAAAATCTCGTTGAAACTCTGGGACTAGCCGGTTTGACGCAGATCCCTTGCCTGGCACATGTGCTGAATCTGGTGGTGCAGAAGTTTCTTAAAAACTACCCAGACATGTCAGAGCTGCTGCTGAAAGTGCGGTCCGTATCTGCGTGCTTTTGGCGTTCTCACCCTGCTGCTGCTCGCCTGTCTGCGCTGCAGCGTAACTTTGGCCTTCCTTCTCACCGCCTCATATGCGACATGCCCACCAGGTGGAACTCCACCTTACACTGTGCGAGCAGCAGCGGGCGATAGTGGAGTTTCAGATGCAGTATGCACGGGTCAGTCGCTCTACAGATCAGCACCACTTTACCACCAGTGACTGGGCCTGCAGGCGACACCTGTGTACCTTGTTGCGGTTTTTGGAATACTCAACCAACATGGCTAGTGCTGATGACGCCATTGTTAGCATGACAATACCCCCCTATGTCTCCTTGAAAAAAATATTACGGCAATGATGCAAGAGGATGCGGCACAGGAGGAGGAGGAAGAGGGGCCATTTCACAGGGTTTCAGGCAGGTCATACAGAAGTGGCTCAGAAGGTGGGTTTCTGCACCAGCAGAGGCAAGGTACACATGTGGACAGCCAGGGCACACTTCTGGAGAATGAGGAGTAGGAGGAGGAGGAGGATGAGGTAGAGGAGGAGGAACCAATTTCACTGCAGGGTGGCACCCTATGCAGCTCAGGGCCATCACTGGAGCGTGGCTGGGGGGATACAGAGGACACAGATGATACACCACCTACAGAGGAAAGCTTATCGTTACCTCTGGGCAGCCTGGCACACATGAGCAACTACATGCTGCAGTTCCTGTGCAATGACAGGAGAGTTGCCCACATTTTAACTAGTGCTGACTACTGGGTTGCCAGCCTGCTGGATCCCCGGTACAAGGACAACGTGCCCACCTTAATTCCCGCACTGGAGTGTGATAGGAAGATGCGCGACTACCAGCGCACGCTGGTAGACGCGCTCCTGAGGGAATTCCCAACTGACACGGGGGGACAAGTGGAAGCACAAGGTGAAGGTAGAGGAGGAGGAGGAAGTGGTCGCCAACGCAGCTGTGTCACTGCCAGCTCCTCTGACAGCAGGATTAGCATGGCCGAGATGTGGAAACGTTTTGTCAACGTGCCACAGCAAACTGCACCACCAGCTGATAGGGAACGTGTTAGCAGGAGGCAGCATTTCAACAACATGGTGGAACAGTACATGTGCACACACCTCCACGTACTGACTGATGGTTCTGCCCCATTCAACTTCTGGGTTTCCAAATTGTCCACATGGCCAGAGCTTGCCCTTTATGCCTTGGAGGTGCTGGCCTGCCCTGCGGCAAGTGTATTGTCTGAACGTGTATTTAGCACGGCAGGGGGCATCATTACAGACAAACACAGCTGCCTGTTCACAGCCAACGTGGACAAGCTCACGTTCATTAAAATGAACCAGGCATGGATCATACAAGACTTGTCCGTACCTTGTGCAGAATAGATATTTATAACTGCCTCACCCTCAACCATACATTCTTTTACTCCAGGGCACTTCTTTATTGAATACTCTTTTTTTAATTGACCAATATTTTGGGGACAACCCCAAGTTGAATGAACCTCTCCTCTGTCTGGGTGTCAGGGGCCTCAAATTCAGTTAATCGCCTGCTGCTTTGGTGCGTGACATTAACCTCTTTTTGCTGTCAAATGACCTCTCCTCTGTCTGGGTGTCAGGGGCCTAAAATTCAGTTAATCTCCTGCTGCTTTGGTGGGTGACATCAAGCCTGATTTTCTGCTATGGGACCTCTCTCCTCTGTCTGGCTGCTGGGGCCTAAATAACTGAAAGTGGCCTTATCCATTGCTGGGTGACATGAAGCCTGATTTTCTGCTATGGGACCTCTCTCCTCTGTCTGGGTGTCAGGGGCCTACATAAATGATAATGGCCTGTTCCATTGCAGGTTGACCTGAGGCCTGTGTTGCTGTTATGGGACCGCTCTCCTCTTTGCGGGTGCCATGGTCCTGAATTAGTGAATGAGGCCTGTGGCACTACTGGGTGAAATCAATACTGTTTTGGCATAATTGTAACTCTCTTCTTTGTGGGTGCCATGGGTCTGAATCTGTGAATGAGGCCTGTGGCATTGCTGGGTTGAATCAATACTGTCTTGGCATGATTTTAACTCTCCTCTTTGTGGGTCCCATGGGCCTGAATGTTTGAATGAGGCTTGTGGCCTTGCAGGCAGACATGATTCCTTCTTGGCTGTGATGACAACTTCAACTCCCATGTATGGTTGCCATTGGCCTGAGTCTGTGAATGAGTCCTGTGGCACTGCAGGCAGACATGAATCCTTTTTGGCTGTGATGAGAACTTCAACTCCCATAGCATTCCCACCTGATGCCACCCCAACCTCCTATTCCACCTCCTCCTCCAAGTTGTCAATTGATATTGGTTAATTTTTATTTATTTTATTTTATTTTAAGTAATTTCCCTATCCACATTTGTTTGCAGGGGATTTACCTACATTGTGATGCCTTTTGCAGCCCTCTAGTCTTTTCCAGGGCTATTTTACAGCCTTTTTAGTGACCAAAAGTTCGGGTCCCCATTGACTTCAATGGGGTTCGGGTTCGGGGTCAAGTTCGGGTTGAGTTTGAATCCCGAACCCGAACATTTTCGTGAAGTTTGGCCGAACTTCTCGAACCCGAACATCCAGGTGTCCGATCAACTCTATTAGTGAATGAAGCAGAAGATTGGAGCCTGTGTGTCCAGAGATAATTTCAGAGACCTTTAGAAAATCTGAATCCAGTGCCTCATTTTTTCTTGTGTTTTTATAATACAATATTGCCTACAGGAAAGCACAAGGAGTAATTTCAATACTGTGCCTGCCACAAGGATGAAGTATAACAAAACACGTCTATATTTTTAAAATAAACTATATAAGAAAATTATTTGTGTTTAAAAAACACTGAAGTGTAGAATAGAATAAATAGTTATTTAAGAAGTAAGATGGAAAGTTAGCCATGTAACAGATTGCAAAACGTTTTTAACAGTGGACATGAAAATTATACATTTAAAACAGGGTTTGCAATGGAGAAGAAAATTAAACCTGCTGTAATTGTATTTATACCTTTAAGTAAAAGAATATGTATTTTAAGAAGAGGTGGTAAAATGTTCAATATCTCATTAATAAGTGTGCCTACCCCTATGGAGAAAGCAGAGCTAGAAATGAAAGGCAGTATTTATGAACAGCTGGAAAAAGTGTATAACAGTTTACCAAAGTATGATGTTAAAATAATATGATATGTGCACTAAAATTTGAAAGGAAGCGTATAAGCTAAATATAAAGTAAATGCATGTTGTAGAACAGAATATATTTTGAACATAGTTGTATACATGACGCAATATTGATAACATGTTTTGATAAAACCCCCAAAATAAAATGTATTACCATTCAATAGATAGAAATCATGGAAAGTATATAAGGGTGTCCAAAATATAAGAGGGGTGAATTAATCAATCCATTCTCTGACCAGAGTTTATTTAAGCGTAAATATTTAGGCCAAATTTAGCATCATCAGAATATGTCAATAACTTGACAAGTAACTTAAATTACTCCTTTGCCTACCTGTGTAATGTTACATTTTTCTAAGGACATATAAGGCTTTTATTTTGTAGACTACTTTATTAAATTCTTTACTTGTATTCTTTATTATAGGCTGAAAAATACATTTTAAAACAAATAAATGCATAATAATTATTAAATAGTATATCTTTTTTATTTTTTTTGAACCCTGTAATTGAATCCATCAATTAGAGTATTCAATGAAAAAACATTGTCTTCTTAAGGTTACAGTGAAATCTTTTTTGTGTTTGAACCTCTGGCCTGCCCTTGATCACTAAACATGGTGATATTATGCTTGGGAACCACTATAACTGGTTTCCATTATTCATGGGGACCAGCACAGTTAGAGGCAACTGGATTTGACAGCTAGCAGTTGTACACAGTGACAGCTGCTAGAAGTCAAAGGGAGAACATAGGTTTTATTTTGATACCCTGAACACAGATGGCAGTATAAAGCATACATATCATGAAGAAAAAAGTATAGAACAAATAATGAATTTAAAGTGGTATTAAATCGCAGCTAAAAAAAAAAAATAAGATCCCCTACAAGGCAATGTCATAATGTGCTGGTATGCATCGCAAGACTTACCTTAAAACAAAGCAGTGTGCTGTCACTACTGACAGGGCTTCCATCTTGACTTCTTTCCAGGTTTGCGGCCTTCGCTACATGAGTGGCCAGAGCCACGATGACGTCACATGCATGTGGGAGCCCTCGTTTACGGCAAAAGCTTTAAACTTTACATTTAGGAGATATTCACTGTACCTACAGGTCAGCCTTATTATAGGTTTTCCTGTAGGTACAAGTAATAAAGTTAACTACCACTTTAAGATGTCAGAAAATAAAGTGATAATAGGAAACTATATGCTGGAAAAATTGTATGAAAGAATTCAGGATGTTTTCCTGTAAAGTAGAAAAGAGCAGTAGATGAAAGGAATAAAGATGAGGCTAAGTGTTAGAGCAAAAAACAAGTATAATGGAATTTCCTGAAAAATGAAAAGTGGTAAATAAAATATGCTGGAGGAAGAAAAGAGAAAAAGAATGGGGAAACCTCCAGAGAAAATAGAAGAGCTATTTGGAAAGAAAGAAGTAGGAAATCTGTACAGGGGTTAGTACAATAAAGTAAAAGTTCAAACCACAAAATACATCATGTAGAGATAGAATAAAAAACTTAAAGCTGAACTCCAAGTAGCTATTAAAAGAAATGCAGTTTTGTAGTTAAAAAAAAAATACATATTTAAAACAAACCTGTATTTTGCCTTTGCAAGGCAAAGCAACAGATTCACTTTAAAGCACCCAACAGCACATATTCAGATTTCCTTCAAGCAATGGAAATACCTGTTACTTCTGAGCATAGGGGAGTATGGTACTTATGCCACCTGACAACTCTGGTAGTGGGTAACTGGTCCAAAGCTGTCACATGGAGGTTGCAGACAGTCAGCTCCATTCATAGAACTGTCTAAATCTTACACAGGTCTGTCTTTGATAACAGCAGCAGAAAGGTACAGTGAGAAAGAGATGGAAAATATAGTATTGCTGCTAGGGAAGCTGGATTTAAAGCAAACCTGTTGGTCTACCCTTTATGAACAAAGCAGATCTTTATTTTAAATGCAGCCAGTGTATCTACCTGACCCTGTCTTTATATCAAAGTGGCCACCAGCTGGAACTGTGAGCAATCAGAATGAGGAATGTCACCAGAGCACAATAGGTCACCAAAAAATGGCTCCAAAGCTTTATTTAGTGATCACATTGTTACATAAAACAGTCACATGCCTGATGAAGGGGTCCTGCTAGGCTCCGAAACATTGCTGTTTGCTGTAACGATGTGCTCACTAAATAAAGCTTTGGGCCCATTTTTTAGAGACCCATGGTGTGCTGGTGACATTCCCCGTTCTGTTTTGATATCGGTCTTATGTAATTTCATGTACAATAGAATTCCGACTGGCAGAAGCAGGGAACATTTTGAGATCCTATCAGGGTTTTCAATAAGCACATGAGGAAGCCTGATGCAAGAAGGAGAGAGAGAAGAGAAATTACCTCATAATACTGCTGCCGCTCCTTCATTGCCCAACCTCATGGTAAGGAGGTGTCTTTACTGGTGAGGTGAACTTGATTCTCATCCCTAGTGGCTGCATTTGTTGCCTTTTTTTTTAGGATTTTTTCTGCAAATACAGAAATATACCTTGACAGATATCCAGGGTGCTTGAAACATACTATGCTCTGAACAGAAGGATATCAGCGTTTCCAGACATAATCTGTAAATTACAGAACACCTCTCACTATGTAACTGAGATTAACAGAGGGGGGTGTGTTTGTAGTCCTAAACAAGTGCACATCCTAGGGGGACAGTACTGTGAGTAAACATTGTCACCCCCATACATTAAATGTATTGCTGGCTGGGTCATCAAGTGAAAAAAAGGGAAATAGGAAAGAAGAAAACAAATGCAGCCACCACATCTCAGAACTGGTAAGCTGAAATATATATATTTTTGTTCTTGGTTAGATACACATATATTATGGGAATTGTGTCTTTTATATGAAGTATGAAAGTATGGAAGTATAATATAAAGAAAAATCTATAATGTGTTCAATGCAACAGAAAAGAAATCATAAACCTACAGTTAAATCGAAGGGAGTAAAAAAAAATTACTTAATTGCATTGCTCAATTAGCTCTAGCGGGAAAATAAATCCTTCCTGATCCCCAAAGGCATCAGATAATCCTTTAGATCAACATAATTAAACAACATATTTACAGTATTATTTCTTACAAATAATATTAGCCATGTTTATATTGTGCACTTAGAAACACATCCAGCCATGTTTTTTTAAAGTGGCCAAAAAAGCTTTTCCTACAAAAAGAAATAAGCATCTCTCTCGCTACCCACACTGCCAAATGATGTGCTGTTGAAAAACATATCTTTTGGAAAACTAACACTTCTGGTGCCTCTCGCTTTCCTCCTCAACAGTTGTCAGTACAGGACACGGTAGTGGTATAGGGGTTGGTGGGAGGAACTATTGAGCAGAGCAGGGGACACAGGAGTGTCAGAGGATATCTCATGGGACATCCTACAAACTATGAATTTCTCTGAAATGGAGCTGTGTTTGGCAGCATGAGCAGCAGCATATTTACCATCTGCTTTACCGCTACAGCTTTTTTTGTTGGATGTATTTGAGCTAAAGTGTTGCTTTAATTGCCTCTTCTTAACCACTTAAGCCCCGGAGGATTTTCCTGCTAAACGACCAGGGGGTATTTTGCGATTCGGCACTGCGTGAATTTAACGGACAATTGCGCGGTTGTGCAAGGCTGTACCTAAACGAATTTGACGTCCTTTTTTTCCCACAAACAGGGCTTTCTTTTGGTGGTATTTGATCACCTGTGCGCTTTTTACTTTTTGCGCTATAAACAAAAAAAGAGCGTAAATTTTGCAAAAATAACAATATTTTTCACATTTTTTTATACGAAATTCCCCAAAAAAAAAAAATGTAAAAATCAAAATTTTTTAACATTTTCGGCCAATTTGTTTTATCCTACCTATTTTTGGTAAAAAAAATCGCAAAAAGCGTATTTTTATTGGTTTGCACAAAAGTTATCGCGTTTACTAACAAAGGGAAAGATTTTTGTTGTTTTTTTTTAACGCGTAATGGCGGCGATCTGCGATTTTTTTTGCGGTACTGCGACATTGCGGCGGACAGATCGGACCCTTGACTGACATTTTTGACACTTTTGGGGTTACCAGTGACATTACTGCAGTAATCAGTGCTATATATATGCACTGTTACTGTAAAAATACACTGGTAGTGAAGGGGTTAACTTTATTTGGTGGGTGGGGCTGTGTGTGTCCCTAGGGGCGTGCTTTCTACTGTGATTGGCTGTGGCTTGAGGTGTAAGGACACTGATCAACGGATCTACATAGTACACCGAGGAGAATGACAGGTGGCTTGTTTACACAAGCCGCCTGACTTTCTCCCTCTCTCCCGACGATCGCCCCCTCTCTGTCCAGCGATGTCCACGAGTCTCTCGGCCATCCTTGGACTCTCCCTCCAGTTTGGCTGAGATACAGCCGCGGAGCTTGCCAGCTTGTCAATAGGGGACGCAGGGGTGCCCCCCCCCCCCCAAGGCTAGTCATCTGTACATCAGCATTAAAAAAAAAAAAAATGTGTACCTTTAAGTGTCAGCGGAGTGCTGGACACACTGCTGTCTATGGAGAGGGGTGGGGGTTTTGGCATCATGTGCTTTTTTTTTTAGGAAAGCTGATTGGTGTCCTTTAGATTGTGCTCGGGGCACAGAGTGATGCACCCCGAACACTCCCACTGTTCCATTGCCGTCCTGTGATTGGTCCATAGGATGTCCAACATCACAGGGCGGTGGTTGGGTGTCACTGCCTGAGCCTCAACGAATGCAGACATCCACTGTCTCTGCTACACAGGACGGACCGATTCAGAGAGGACAGTGCTACAAGCCAGCCAGGAGGAGGACAGCGTTTTGACTGAGAGCAGGATGGAGCCCAGTCGATCCGCAGACCCCAACTTCAACCCTAATTACTCTGTGAACACAAAATGTGAGTGCAGGGCTGCTGATAGGGCAGTACAGCCGGTCCTCCTGTACTGAGCCCTATCAGCTTGGCAGGGGGGCCCAGACAGCTTTAACACTGTAGTGCATTCGTTTTTAACTAGATTCAGCCAGGTTCATAGGCATAGCAGGGCTTAAAGTACATTTCTCTCTGGGCCCAATCAGTCCAGCAGAGGGGCCCAGGAGGCAAGAGCAGAGAGGGGACTATTTTTTCATTTTCGGCTCGCAGGTGCAGGCTCCACTATGCTTTGTTGCAGTTAAATTCTCAGCCAGCCACTCAATGCCTTTCCCTGGTGGAGTGATCTACCTTCCTCTGTTCTGAGGAGGGAGGGGGGAGGAGGCAGAGGCTGTACACTTGTGGCCAGAGGTGACAGGACAGGGATGCTGCTGACAGCCCAGCACATGTATCCTAATACACAAACAGGCAAGTGAACTTTGCAGCACTTCTCTATCATCATCAAAGGTAGTATAGAAAGATACAGCACCAGCACCTGTTGTATTGCATGTGGCAAGTCAGTGCAGACAGCTACACAGCACTTGCTGTGCTGCTATGATGATGATGATCATCATCATCATCATCATCAACACAGTGAGATGCTTACTTTTAGGTCTTGTTTTCACATATGTTTTTGTAGCAGGAAAAATGCACAGCTGAGTTGCATTTACTGCCACCCAACCACTCACCTATATGCTGCAAAGGCACTGCCACCATCATATGCAGTAGGACAGTGGTGCCAGGGAATCTTATACACATTCCCAATGGCGTCATCCACTGGGGTTGTGTAATACTACCTATGATGGTGGCAGTGCTTTTGCACCATAAGGGGGAGTAATTGAGTGATGGTAAATTTGGCTCAGCTGTGCATTTTTATTGCCCAGAAAACATAAGTGAAACCAAGACCTAAAAGAAGGCATCTCACTTAGTGTATGTGAATCGGTCATGCTAACTGCTGGCTATCAGAAACAATCCAGTAGCAGTGCAGCCACCAGATTGCTTCCACACACCACTGTTAGCGCCGGCCACTCTCCTCTTCCCACACACGGGCTCTGTGCAGCCATGGACAGACCCGGGACTGGCGTGGCAGGTAGCGCCAGGTGGAAGAAAGAGAGATCAGCGAATATCCATTTCCTGATCTCCCCTTCCCGTTTGATGGCCCAGAAGCAACATGTAAAATATAATTTCCCATCCCGGTGTGCAATTTTTTACCGTGTTATTTGCCGGTATATGACTACTATTGCCGGTAGCAATGACTATTACATTTTTCTGTTTACGCCCCCCAAAAAATTTTGAGCACCAGCCGCCACTGTATATATATATATATATATATATATATATATACAGGGTGTTTTTGAAAAGAGGTGCAGGAACTCGACCACGACCCCCCCCCCCCCGCGAGGGAAAAGCGTGCTACATCAAATGGTCGGTGTGGTCAAATAAATATACAGTATATATATACAGTATATGCATATATATAGTATAGTATATATATATATATATATATATGTGTGTGTGTATTTATATGAAATTCAGGAGGACAGAGTGCTTTTTGCAGGTTCACGGTAAAGGACTTTCATGACTGTGTGTATTGGACATGTTGTCCCAGTAGTCAGGGGGCCTGGTTTTCTGACACTAGCAGGGCTGTCTCCCAATGTGTAAAGTGTGTGCAGAGTACAGTAAGAGAGAGTGTCAGCTCTATGACCTGTAAAATATTTGCCACTCATGTAGTTTAATGTGTAGTACTATAAAGAAAGATGTTATTAGTGCTGGGCGAACGGTTCAGCCTGAGCATGAGTTCTGGTCAAACATTAGCTGTTCGCTCGTTCGGCGAACACCCAAATTGTCGGGGTGTTCAACCGTTTGTTTGGCCCGCCAAGCACCCTGATTAGCTGAAGCAATGAAGGATTTACCAAATCAGGGCACAAAACACTGTTAAACAGCCATGACAGGTGAAAATAATGATGACTGTGCCCAATCATGGCTCATTGCTCATAGAATTCATAAAAAAGAAGAAAGTGGTGCGCTATTCATATTAATAAATATAGGAACCATAATGATCATCAGAGGTAAGCTCAAATTACATCAAACTGTGATGACAAATATCTATGTGGCAAACCAAATGTATACAATTCTAACATATAGTGACAGACAAATATAGAGATGAAAACAAAGAACAGTGAGTCCAAAGAAATAGTCTGTAAATCTTTAAATTAATAAAATGCTTCTTAGTAGTATCCTCATGTGGTACAGGTGACTTGGTGCTAGATTGCATCCACCAGAAAAACGATCACCTCTGTGTGCAATGGCCGCTCACCTGCAGCACAAAGGATATGTGCAATGTGTGATCAATCATATATCCACCTAAAGGATCCCTTTGATTCCTCTATACTCCTCCTCTTCAACACAATGAGTGCAGTAGTTCCAGATTGGAGGTATTGGCTGCAGAGGGGGCTTTAGAAACCCAATCAACATTTTCCAAAATAATTTGTATATAGGCTTGCTGAACAGGATGCTCTTCAGACATTTGCAATCTCAGAAACAGGTGAAGAGGTTTTTTGTCCCTCCCAGGACAATCATAGACACACCCCCACACTATAAAAGGTTCCTTCCCGGAGCAGCCATTTGCAGTGTGATATTGGCATGGAGAAAGATAGAACAGGGCTCTGTTAATTGCTACTAGCAAGTTAGTGTGGTATAGCGTGCTCTTGTTGTTCTATTGTGAGTGTAGAGTGTAGTGTAAATATAGTGATAGGGCATCATCAGTGTAGTGCAACCATTCATTTTTACTGTAGTGTCAGTTTTTTTAAACAAGCAGGATTACTATTAGCACACATTAGTGGTACATAGACAACAGGTATCCAAACAGTAATACAGATCAAAAGGGAAAACAACCCATCAAAAAAGGCATAAAAGTACACAAAAATTAATAAAAAATATGAAGGAAGACCTACTGTATGTATCGCAGTCATACAGATAGTCAGCAGTGGATACAATTAGAAAACGTACACATAGGTAACCAATATCAACACACTAATCATGGTTGCCAGATTTTGTCATATTTCTGGGGACAATTTCTATTAATGTTCGATGTAATGTCGAATAATGATAGATTCCCAAGAGAATAATGTAGGAGGGGAGGGGGAAGCCCACTTGAAGAGTATTTCCTTTTCCGCATAATACAGTAAGTAAAAGATCAATAGTCTAGTATGCCACCCAAATGCCCAGCATCAAAATTTAACCTTGTCAAAGCTGGCTTTACAACTCCTGCCTTTTTGTCTGGTGGATTCTGCCAGTTACTGTGAATTTGCAGAATGTACTGTACCACAATGCCAAGCTCCAAGATGCTATTTATTTTCATGTAAGGCCATTCCAGCTCTGTACCATCGCATAGAAGGCAATGTTTTGGTGGTGTTGGGCAAGGCAGTCAGCCACAAGGTCCACGTTACTGCTGACACGTGGTCAAGCAAGCATGGTCAGGGACGATATATTTGGTTCACAGCACACCGGGTAACTCTGCTTGCACACAAAAGGATGCAGGCAGTGCTCAATGCTGAAGCTTATTTTGCTGCCACGTCTCCATACAGGTGGTAGTGATGATGCAAGATTTGTCAGCTCCACCCCTCCTCCTCCTCCATGCCCTCCTCTGATGAATTGTCCTATGAACCACCAGTACCCCCTAAGTGTTCAAGGGGCTATTTAAAAAGTAAGGCTAAAAGATACCATGCAGTGCTTCAGCTGGTCTGTCTAGGGGACAGTTGCCACACCGGAGCAAAGATTCTTTCAGCTCTGCAGGGGCAGGCCCAGAGGTGGTTCTTAGCATGCCAGCTGGAGCCAGGAATGGTGGTGTGTGATAATGGCACTAACCTCCTGTACGCCCTTAGACAGGGAAAGTTGACACATGTGCAATGCCTGGCACATGTCCTCAATTTGGTGGTGCAGCCTTTCTTAAACAGGTACCCAAGAGATTTAGGATCTGCTAAAGCAGGCCAGAAGAGTCTGTAGCCATTTCAGTCAGTCATACACAGCCAGTGCTCAGTTGGCTAAAATTCGGCAGGAATGCCACCTGCCTGTAAACCTCCTGATTTGTGACATGCCTACCAAGTGGAACTCAATCTTGGCAATTCTACAGCGGCTGCACCTGCAGCAGAGGGCCGTCAACAAGTACATGTGTGAGTATGGTACAATGACAGGCTCAGGTCAGCTCAGCATTTTTTTTTCCTCGCCAATGACTGCTGATAAAAGATACATGCACTGTGCTGTCACCATTTGAGGAGGCAATAAGGATGGTGACAATGCATGCATCAGTGACACAATCCCTGTTGTGGTCCTGCTGGAGCAGACTCTGCGTGGCATTATGGACAGGGCACTCGATGCAGAGCAGCGGAAGGAAGAAGAGGACTTCCTTTCTTTTCAAGGACCGCTTTATGCAGACACCATTCTTCCAATGCCACAGAGCACACAAGAGCAGAAGGATTCTGGCAGTTTTGGAGGCACTGAAGCAGAGGAAGACATATGTCAAACCCTAAAATTTTGTTTTCTATCCCCAGAACCCTTGGGGTTAGTACGTGGCTGGGAGGAGGCAGGTCCAGATACTGTAATTCTCAGTGACCCTGAGGACTCTGCATCTCATGCCTCCACAAACTTGCGGTGCTTGGACTCCCTCATTCTTTGAAGCCTGCGACGGGACCAGAGAATTTGTGGCATCAAGAAGAAAGATCACTATTGGTTGGCACCCTTCTTGACTACAATTACTAGTGTAAAGTCTCTGTCCTCACAGAGGGAGCACAGGATAAAATAAATATCTTGAGGACACCTTAAAGAAGAGTTTATGCAATGCTTTTCCAGACTTTGCTAGGTTACAGTCTCATGGAAAGGCTAGTTTTGAGGCCTCTGTTGGTCAAGAGAGGAGCAGTGTAGAAGGGGGATGCTTCAGTGATGTATTTCAACATTTTTTTAGTCCTCAGCGCACAGGGATGTCAGCTTCCATATCCTATCGGCAGCGTCTGCATCATATGGTGAGAGACTATCTAGGGGCAAAAACAGACAGAGAGCTTTCCAGTTAATGATCCACTGGGTTACTGGGTCATGAGAACAGACCACTGGCCAAAAGTTGCTCAGTATGCAATTGAGCTGCTGGGCTGCCCTGCATCCTGCATGCTTTCTGAATGGACATTTAGTGCTGCTGGAGATTTTGTGATAGATAACAGAGCGCGTCTGTCCAAAGACTATGTTTTCTGGCTGACATTTATCAAAATAAATCAGTCCTGGATTAACAGCAGCTATCAAGCCCCTGATGCCGATGTCACAGATGTGTTTTCTGGATCTGCAATCTCTGCAAGACTGGTTCCTAGCTTTGTGGGTATTAATTATTTTTGCAAGAAATTTTTTGGTATAGGTTTCATAGGCACAATTAACACCCAAAGACCTGTTTTTCCTGACCTGTTTGACAAGTGACAGGTGCGTATCATTTCAATATTTTACAGCAAGGCAAATTCTTGCTTTCATCAAGAGTACCTCTTAAGGATTACGGTATGAAGGCACCACCAACACTCAAAGCCCAATTTTTCCACACCTGTTCTTTCTATCCAAAGTCTGCAACACAGACACAAGAATTTATACAAAAAAATCTTGAATCTTGTTCCACGTGCACTAAATTCAGTGATCATACAGACTGGTTCCCCAAGACATTGTTTATAAAATAAAGAAACCCCTTTCAGTCCTTCCTTCAGCTTTTTACTGTTAGGATGGTCTTCATAGACATTTTTCACATCTTGCACCTCTTGGTTGCACTTCTCACTATTCCCTTCTGTTTTCATGTTTAGGTCATTGTTATACCAGGTTATACATTACTTAGATTCATACATACCTACTCTCAATATGTCATCTCAGCATTTTTATTAGACTACTTAGACATATATACATTTTTTTACAGCCATTACTTATGATGATGGACATTGAGGGACACAGAGGGACACACTCCTATCATCCACATTATGCTCACCCTCCATTTGTTCCCCGGCGGGTCTCTGCCAGTTCCATTCCTTCAGCTCCCAGGCTAGACGTGCTTTGCCTCAATCTTCTGGGAAATCAGCTTTTGGTGCTTTGACTTAGCTGATTTGTAAGTAAGGGGTGTCTGTATCAGGGCCCCCTTTTATTTGTTAGACGATATTTACCATTGTGGTGATATTTTATCATATAGACACATTGTATATGCATCCACTCCTGAAGAAGCGAGCAGTAGCTCGGGAAACACTTTGCGTTTTAAAGATGCCTATGTATTATCCTGTATCTAGCTGTGCTAAATGTTTCAAGCATCAATGTACCATGTATTTATCAAATCGGTTTGGCATTTATGTCCATGCATTTTTTTGTATGATGATTGTTATTTACTTTTAATAAATTTAGAAACCATGTTTACCTCATATACATCTATTGGCCTTATGTGTTCACCTCATTTAAAGTCCCAGGGCGAAATCTTGTTTTGTTGTATGTAAAATAAAGAAAGCTTGAAGGGAAAATGTCATTTTTTTTCCTTTCTAAACTTAATTTTTGCTGCAGCAGGTTCTATATACAGTACAGATGTGCCGCTTTACAGGCTGACTAAGGGGACCCCCCAGGCACTATATTTAAAGGAATTTTTATTGCTTCACTTTAAACATCAGTAAATCACTACTCTTTTTAAAATAATGTTTTTTACAAACTTTTTTTCATTGATACATGTCCCCCAGATCAGTACCCAGACCCCGTATACCCTTTGTATACCCAATAACTTGCATCTAAGCCCACAAAATTGGCACTTCAGGTGGTTGTGGCATGGCCATAAAATGTGGTTAATATAAAGTCCTAGCATTGAGAAAGCATCTTAAGAGCTAAACTTGTTTCCTGTTTTGCCGGTATGCTTGTCCCTTGGTATCTGACCTCCTCTGACAAGCACTCTATCTAGAGAGTCATTTTCTGCAGTAAAACTACTTTTACCAAAGCTGTACTTATTATATTTTATATATTCTTGGGGCTACTGATCGAGCCAATATAAAGATGTACATGTACTGGGCATTTTTTATTTTATTTTGCTTTAATGCTTTACCTAGCTTGCTTTTATAACAACATTCACATTAGGGAATATGGGATCATGATTAATGTTATTTTATTATAACTAGGGCACCTGTCCCATTGATCACGTTAAGCAAACACACAAGAAACTTTCTAAAATGTTAGCTTCTGGGTATCTGACAATGTTCTAACTGTAAGTATAATTATTATAGTTTTTTTTACACTGGAAAATGGTTATATCATTTGGCATATTAACAAGCTCACTGAAGCCTATTTTCTACTAGAATAAATAGTCTTTCTTCCTTTTAGGATGTGCTGTCTTGGTAATGACCAGCTAGAGACTTATTCAATACTTTGCTGAGACTATTTAAGATTACTCATGTAGCTCTGGCATAGGGAAATGTAGAGGACATGCCACTATTCATTTATTTACTGCCAGTAAACACAATGCAATCTTTTTAAACAAAGTCAATAGTATGAGTAGACACTGATCACATACAGAAGCGCAATTTTTCAGCTGTTGCACAATAAATGTTATCTTTTTACATTGAATGTTTGTCCATTACAAGCAGGTTTAGTCTTTCTGTGGAATATTTTGTAGTATTTACATACCATCTGTTCATACTGGGTCTCTGTCCTCAGGTAATATTTCATCTTGTCAGTAATCTCTCGCTCTTTAGGCTGTACACATATATTTTCTATCTACTTGAGCGAAAGGAGAAAGGGCATTTTCCGGATAAATAAATTGTCTAGAAAATTGCCACTTCCATTCTCATTGATATTACTTTGAAAAAGCAAATTGCTATGCTTCTAGCTAAAAGTAAAGTGGACTGCTGTAATAAAACCACTGTGTGCTATTTAAGATATTGTACATGGCCACTGAAAAACAGTCATTTGTTGAGTTGTGGCTCTTAAGCATGTGGAACAAGCCATAAAAATAAGTAAGAAATCAGCATTTACTTACATGCTAAATGCACCTATTTCTTGTTGCCACTTTGTGCTATATGGCCATACGCGATAGAGTTGTGGCCTAGGGGCACAGATATGAAATTCAAACTAAGAACTTAAAGTGGTAGTAAACTTTGTTACATTACTTGTACCTACAGGTAAACCTATAATAAGGCTTACCTGTAGATACTGTTAATATCTCCTAAACTTACAGTGCCTTCAGAGCCAGTAAACAGCAGCTCCTGCGTGCATTCGCGGGAGTGACTTCATCACACCCCCAGTCATTCATGTAGCCATTGGCCATGAACCCATAGGGAAGACTGGGGGAAGATGTCAGCCCTCTCAGTGGTGACAGCGCAGCACTAGAGGACTTCCTTCTAAGTTAAGTTGCTCATAATGTGCTAGTATGCGATGCATACTAGCACATTATGACAGAGCCGTGCAGGGAATTTTTTACTACCGCTTTAGAACTTACCATTGGCTAATGAGCTCAACATCTATCAAGAATAAAAAAAAAAAAATTCACTTATGGGGGTTAATTTTCATTTTAATTTCAATACCTTAAAGAGATAGGCTGGAGTGGGTAGCCATATATAAGCCATATTGCCAGCAGGAGGATAAGATTTATATAAACGATTATGTTGGAAAATGATTAGACATTGATTAATAAAGGTCCATGCACAATGGCTTAAAAATCACTGCTTCTACCAGGAGTTTTTTGTTTTGCCTGTAGATAGAGTTGAGCAAACTTAGCAAAAGTTAGGTCCGAACATCGCCTGTTCGCCCATTCAGTGAACATCAAAATTTGAGGGTGCTTGGCGGGATATTTGCCCACCGATCACCCCACAATGCACTGCGTGCTTCACAGTGCATTCCAGGGCCCTAATTGGATAAAGCAATGCACCTAACCACAGATCAGGTTCCAGGCTTTGCCCAACCAGGGCACAGTGCACAGTCAGAGCTCTGATTGAATAAAGTCATGATGACTTTGCCCAATCATAGCTCAGTGTTCAAAGTCCCACCCCAAATTATAAAAGGTTCCTTCCCACAGAATGCGTTTGCAGTGTGCTGTTGGAGTGGAGATAGATAGAGCAGGGCTCAGTTTGCTACTAGCAAGTTAGCGCATTAACTTATTGTGACTCTGAGTGAAGAGTGTTAGTGTAGTGTGAGTATAGTGTGTCAGTATAGTGTGGTTTCTGTGTACTGTGTCAGTATAGTGTGAGTATAGTGTAGTGTGTCAGTATAATGTAGTGTGTCAGTATAGTGTGAGCATAGTGTAGTGTGTCAGTATAGTGTGAGTATAGTGTAGTGTCAGTGTAGTGTGTTAGTGTGGTGCAGTGTTTAACACAGCATTACATAACATTTAGTCCTGTATTCAGTGCTGTATACTTATTTGGTTGCTGCATGGTTTTTTTTGTCCCCTGCTTGCCCCTTTTTTGTAAATTGTCAGCCTCAGTTTTTCTGACTGCGACTCTGGTGTTACCCTTTTTTGTTTTTATTTTTTTAGTTTTTACATTTCTGTCAGTGGCAGTCCTCAATTTAAAGTGCGCCAAACACCACTTTTCAGTCAATAAAACTGAATTCAATCAATCACACATTTCCCAGTTTCTATTAAATTTGGGTAATAAACCCTCCCATCATGTCTGGGCGGGCAACTAGGTGAGCCAGATGTTCCCATGGCACTATGAAGCAGCGTCTGTGTCCACAGGCAAAGGTGGAATTGGTCTGTTCTCAGGCAGGGCACGTTTGTCTCTGCTTAGTACTGTTGCCTTTGCTATCCAGCCACAGCATGCAGAGGAGGTTCTGTACTGGCTTACTAAACCATCTTCATCCTATTCGACCCAAGCTGACACTAGTCCACAGTCCATCGCAGCTGCCAGAGTAGCTTATTCTGCCTCCTTGTCTGCAGTTACTCCTGCTATAGCTCCAGCATCATGCATGAAGGAGTCAGCTTAATTATTTGAACATAGCATCAGCCACTTGCTTCTTTAGGATGCACAGACATTACTTGATTCTGATGTTGGTTCTGAGGTAGAGGAAGGGATGAACATGAGCCTACAGAGAGGGCAGAACACTAATAAACAACAAATTTGCAGTCATGTTCCCTCAGCCACAGCCTATTGCCAAGTTGGCTCCAGTAAGGATGAGGATGGAGGGGATGATGAAGATGAGGTCACTTTCGCAACTTGGGTGGCAGGTAGAGAAGAGGAGGAAACTGAGGGGGAGGCACAACCCCAACGAGGCAGGATGCCCTCCAGTAGCAACCATCATGGAAGAGTAGAGAGCAGCCCTCCTATTCCATCAGATTGTGGAGCTGTTATTTCCGCAGAACTCAGCTGTCTGGGTCTTTTTTAGCATGTGCAGCCGATTGCATTGTTGCAATCTCTGCCACAAGCAGATCAAGAGTGTCAAAAACACCAGCCATTTGGGGACCAAATGCTTGCCAAAGCAGTTAACCTCCCACCACTCAGCCATTGGCAAGAGCACCTGAAAGCCACACAATTCTTCTTCTCCTCACTCCTCACCTTTTATGTCTACCCCACTGTATCTCATGACCTCTGAGCAGCCTCCACTGACAGGGATGATGGTACAGTAAAGGGTGTTACAGGTCCTTGCAACACGTCTGCCAGCAGCACATCACCAGCTATAGAGTTTAGTAGGCAAATGTTTCTGCCCCAGCTGCTGCATCGGATAAAAAAATACACTCCCTGCCATCCAGGCCCAGCATCTTAATTCTGGCTTGTCCAAATTGCTGGCTTTACAACTCCTGCCTTTTTGTCTGGTGGATTCTGCCCCTTCCATGAATTTGCATCACAGTGGCAGGTTCCCAGTCACTATTTCTTTGCACATAAGAACCCATGGTATGTATGCGAGCTGCTTAGGCTGTTAGGAAATGTAGTCCTGTGCCTGCTGCTTTGAGTGCTGGTTGGTAAGGAGCTCACCCATGCTCCAGACAATGACAGATAAGAGCAGAAGGTCCCAGGAGCCGCACATCCTGACCTCAACCCCAAAGAACACCTTTGGGATGAAATAGAGCACAGACTGCAAGCCAGGCCTTTTCATCAACCATCACTGCCTTACTCTTAAACCTTGTGGACAGCCTTCCCAGAAGAGTTAAAGCTGTTAGAGCTGCAAAGGGTGAGCCAACTCAATATTGAACCCTTCTGACTAAGACTGGAATGCCATTGAAGTTCATGTTCGTGTAAAGGCAGGTGTCCCATACTTTTGGTAATATAGGTATCGGCCTGGATGTCACATCACTTCCTCAATCTCAATCGATCTAAACCTGAGTTCAAAATATTTCCTCCCCCACATGCCTCTTTCCCTGATTTCTCTCTTAAAATCAATGGCTCAACTATCAAGTCATCCCTGCACACCACAGTTCTAGGTGCAATCCTGGACTCTGAACTATCCTTTCAGCCCCACATCCATTCACTGTTCAAAGCTTGCAGCCTCAACCTCCGCAACATCCCCAAGATACACTCCTTCCTAACCAATCACACCACCAAAGCTCATCCACCTTACAAACCGCTCAATGTCTGCTACCCCTCTCTGCCAATCCCTCCACTGGCTTCCGCTCACCCAACAAATTAAATTCAAGATACTAACAACAACTTACAAACCCACCCCCAACTCTGCCCCCAGCTACATCACTCTAGTCTCAAAATAACAACCAAATCATTCTCTTCGTTCCACCCCAGACCCCCTGCTCTCTCCTTGTCGCCTTATCCCAATCTTGCCTCCACGACTTCTCCAGAGCATCTCCTATCTTCTGGAACTCTCTACCCCAATAAAAGGTATCATGGATTGGTGACATTGTCTCTGTGCCTGTTATACTATTTTCAGTTATATTTAATTTTCTTGAGTAAATATAATTTATCCAAATGTTTGTGTGCTTAAATTACACCTGCATGCTTCTCATTCAATGTAAATTATCAAATGTAAATGATCATTTCACA
>NC_138770.1:276227523-276265023 GCF_965119305.1 Pelophylax lessonae
GCAGCAAAGTTTGTTAAAATCCTTGTAATGTACATAGATCACCACAAGAAGAATGTTTTTTTCTCAACAAAAGTGGAGTTATGCTTTAAGGTCAGCTGAAAAACATTTGCAATGGAAGAGTTTTGTTTTTTTTTTTTTTATTTATTTATATTTGTTCTGAGTGTTGTTAAAGTTGAACTCCAATTTTCTTTTCACTAGAACTGAATAGATCATACCTCTGTACCATGTTGCTCTGTTGTCTGCAGATCCTCGGATATTGTAGGTTTATTTGTGGCTTTGTAACATGTGACACACTGTATAGTCTGGGTGTAGACTGAGGGCCTTGCAGCCACTTCCTGCTCAATCTCTAGCCTGGAACACACCCTTCTGTAGTCTTTCAGAGTCTGCAAATGATGCAACTTTCTTCATAGCTCTAATGGTGGGTGGGATTGAATACATCCTAATTAGCATTCAATCCTGCTCAATCACACCTAAAGAAAGAGTCCAAACCTCTCAAGTCCCACCTCACAGATCACAGCATCATTTGAAAGGAAACCCCTTCCTACACACAAATACACAGCCTGCAGTGCTGCTGCTGAATAGGATTAAATTAATCACAACTAGAAGTCAATCTTGCCCAGTTAAATATGCAGACCAGTGTGAACAGGGAGAGTCCCACCCCTCACATCCCGCCCTCCCAGAGCCCTGCTCTCTGTGATCTGATTAATTTACATGTGAAGGAAACAACCCCCCCCCCCCCCCCATAGCCCTTCCTCTGTAGACTTGCAGTAAGCCATTATTCTTTGGCATGCATCAAGACACCCACACACATCAACTCCTAGAACTGCTACAAGTGGCACCCATAGCCCCCCTGAAACTACAGAGGCTCAAAGCATGATGGGACATGTAGTATCAGGACTGGTAAAGAAAGGAAACAGGAAGTCAGAGAACTTTGAAATTCAGTCAGGAAAAGGAATGACATCACAGACACACAAACTTGCTTTTCACAGCTAAAATAGGTAAGAAACAGGTAAAATGACAGTGGGGATGTAATTCATTTACATGCACAATGCATATGTTGTTTTGGGGAGGAAAAGCTGGAGTTCTGCTTTAATGTATGTTAGAATATCAGTTGTGGTACTGAAATAAAAGTTTATTTTGTGGGTACATGAAATGCAATACACGTGAGCCATGTATACAGCATGGAGGCTCAGGTTTTATTTACCATGCCTCTTTAACCACTTGCCGACCGCATACTGTATATATGGATACCTCATTTGCCTGGGAGGAGCTAGGGGGCAAGTGCGCGCTGCCGGCAGAGTGCTCCCGCCCCCGATCGTCAGGCTCAAATTGCCACCTGACACCCTCGATCTCTCCCTGCTGAGACGAAGGACGGTCGGCTGTTGTAAACACAGCCGTCCATCCTTCTCCCTGCAACGATCACAGAGCTCATGGGATCTTGCTATAAAGTATCTCATGTCTCTGTGATCATTTCACAAGCCCAACCCCCGTACAGTGAGAATTACTCCCCTAGGGTCACATTTAACCCCTTGATCACCTATACTGTTAACCCCTTCCCCGCCAGTGTCATTATTACAGTGACAGTGCATATTTTTAGCACTGATTACTGTAGTAATGTCACTGGTCCCCCCAAAAGTGTCAAAAATGTCAGTTAGGGGTCCGATCTGTCCGCCGCAATGTCGCAGTTCCTCAAAAAAACGCAGATCGCCGCCATTACTAGTAAAAAAACAATAAAAATGACATAAATCTTTCCTGTAGTTAGTAGACGCGTTTACTTTTGCACAAACCAAATTTAAAATACGCTTATTGCATTTTTTTACCAAAAATATGTAGCAGAAAACAAATTGGCCTAAAATGTTAAAAAAATTAGATTTTTACATTTTTTGGGGAATGTTATATAGCAGAATGTGAAAAATATTGTTTTTTTTTTTTTCAAAATCTATTTTTTGTTTATAGCGCAAAAAATAAAAATCACAGAGGTGATCAAATACCACCAAAAGAAAGCTCTACTTGTGGGAAAAAAAGAACATCAATTTTATTTGGGTACAGTTTTGTACAACCGCGCAATTATCCGTTAGAGTAACGCAGTGCTGAATCGCAAAATAGGGCCTGGTCATTAAGGGGGCAAATCCTTCCGGTCCAGAACCTCCTACTTGCCAAGTGCACCACTTTGCTACTCTTCTTCAGGGGAGGAAGAATGTGGGGGTCAGACCTATTCTTTGACTGAAAAAAGATGAAAAAAAAGAGATATAAAAGAAGACTGAATTTATTTGTCCTATGAAATGCAGTACCACAATTAATCCATCATAACCGTTAACATAAGGGCATAAGGGCAGGAAAATGTTATTTTGCATGTTGCGTGGATATGCAGTAACTCCAAATAACATGTATTCCAAGTTCACTCCTTTACATAGGCTTGCAGATAATCTCAAGCTATCTGAGAAATTTGTTATGAGGCTTTCAGCTTTTATTTAAAATATACAGTATACAGAGAGCAACTCTAGATAATAGGATTGTATCTCATGTCAGAGTAATAGTGAATGGCTATGGAAGTCTGACTTGGTCTTGTCAAAGAACAGATAAGCCAAAAGGAAATTCCCAAGAAGTATGGTAAATATGCAATCATGTGTCAGTTTAATAGCTTGTCATCTCCTTATACCCACACATTTCAACAGTTTACAGTAGAAGATTACATTTGTAGTCTTCTGTACAATTAAAATTTATGGAAAACACACAACAACTTTACTATGTGCATTCCTATTAACATTTTACCAGTTTTAGAAAATAATAGGGTTAAAAATGCTTGCGTTCTGGAGTTATAATGTTTTACTCTCCATTATATTTTCAGACCCTTGTTTGAAAGGTCTGATGAAGAAATACATACTTTTTGTTTAGATATAGACTGACAACACAGAGACTGAGCATTATACCATAAAGAGGTATAAGCTTGAAATAAGAAATTCTTCCTTCCTAAGTGTGAAAGCATTCTGCAATAACACATAAGAATAGAAAATGATATTTGCCTTTGGCAAATGACAAACATGCAACATGCATTACTGAAACAAAACAAAAAGACGCTAGCTCCTAGGCCTAATACTTAATTAAGATAAACGTCATGTCCTTATATCGTTTTATTTGTATAAAGCTCTGAAACACAATTGCAAACATAATGGTGACCATAGATTTTTCACCCTTGAGCCTGTTTGTTTTGCTGGTAACAACAGCGCCCAAAGAAGTTCCATTTTAAATAAAAATACCAAATATATCATACTGAAAGTAAACAAAGGAATTATTTAATGAGGAAAACCTACTGGGGTTAATTCACTAAAGACAAATGGATGTTTACTTTGCAAGGGAGTTTGCGCTTTGCATGAGAATTTTCCCCAGAGCTTAGTGAATGAGGTGAAGCTCTGCTGACTTTAATCATCCACTCATGTGTAAGCAAACTGCAGTTATTTATTTATTATTTTTTAAAGTTAAAATCTGGGGAAAATTCCCACACAAAGTGCCAAAGTGAACAGCCTATTTTCCTTTAGTAAATCAACCTCATTTGGTCTATGGCAAGTGCACTTCACAGTGCAATTGAAAAAATAGGTAGTCATAGTATGACAAACAACGTAGGGGGAACTGCACTGACCACTAATATAGGAGGCATTCTTACCTCTGATCACCAAAGTAAAGAGATCTCTCTATCCCACTGAACACCATTGTAAGGAATCCTTCTCCCACTGGTCTACAATTGGTGGCATTTTCCACTGACCATCAATGTAAGAAGATGTTCCATTGATCACATTTTAAGGAACCTTTCTCCCACTAACCACCAGTGTAAGAGGACAGTATTCTGACCCCACTGGTCACAAATGGGGCATTTTTCCACTGACCATAATTGTGAAGGAAACTACAATATTCCCTATCTACATTCCTTTTCTGACCATTATTATGGTTTCATTTCATTTTGTTAAAAATAATAATATTGTTTTTTAAATGATCTTCTCTAGAAGTCCAATAGACATATTATTTGCATGTTAGAGAAAGTGGTGTATTATTTGCATTTGGTATTTATGATTTTCTGTTATTTTTATTCTGTTATTTATTCTATGTTGTATTTTAATTGTATAGATGGTTTATTAGGCCCTTTTCACACTAGCGGACCGTTCAGATCCGCCTGTCAGTTTTTTAGGCAGATCTGAACAGATGTCCCATGCATCTCTATGGGGCATCGGATGTCAGCGGAGACATGTCCGCTGACATCTGATCCGATCCAGTCCGTCAAATCTGGGCGGATGAAAACCCTATTTTCCATCTGTCCAGCAGATCGGATCGGAGGGGGAACGGATGAGAATGGACAGGCGGTCCGTTCTCATCCGATTCCCCCATAGAGAACAGCGGGGACCTGACAGCTCTGTCTCCGCACACAGCGCGGAGACAGAGCTGCCATCTGCCTGCTCAGCGGGGGATCGGCGGATCAATCCCCCGCTGAGAAAAACTGAGTTTGCCGAAAGACTTCCATGTGTGAAAGGGGCCTTAGAGTGTAGTTTTAATTTGTTTTATGTGTTGCTAATGACTGTTATTGGTAATTTTGTTGTGTCTTTGTATCTTGTTCTGTTCATTGTAATCTTGTGTTGTCTTTGTTGAATGTGGCTGTGTCACAACAAATTCCCTTTGGGATTAATAAAGTATTCTGACTCTGATATGACACAATATTCTTTTATTTATTATTATATGGTCACATTAATGTATTGTGAATTATAGATTTATTCATTATTAAGCACAGCTTCTTTGAGACCTTAACATCTTTTCAAGGGTTCCACAGTGGTAAAAAGATTGGCAAAGTCTGCTCTAAACTATGCAAAACAAAATTTCAATTTTATTTATGCCACTCAAGAAACAGTTTTATTGTTATTAAATGTAAGGACTTAATTCATATGCTTCTGTAGTTTCCCAAGAACATAGAAGATTACTGAAGGAAATATGAAAATATTACTTTTTGACTAGTTTTTTTTCTTTTGTTAGCATCCCCAGTTTATGCATCTATATGTGCTCACATAATTTTATATTAGTTAATGTATTACTCAAAAGTGACCAACAAATGCTAGCTACAAGTAAATATGTTTCACATAGAGGCATGACATTACCCATGTGAACTGCACTTTTTTTTAACACTTATTACACTTATTTTAGTTAAGCCATAATCTTGCCTTGCTTATACTCAATGTGTTCTATATACAGGCATTTATATAGCACAGCAACTGTCCCTTGGTCAGGACAGCAATTTGTCATCTTA
Organism: Pelophylax lessonae; assembly: GCF_965119305.1. Lineage (NCBI taxonomy): Eukaryota > Metazoa > Chordata > Amphibia > Anura > Ranidae > Pelophylax > Pelophylax lessonae. The sequence goes on from NC_138770.1 coordinate 276,232,808, forward strand.
TTTATAGTCTCCTCTTTGTTCACTGCCATTGTCCTTTTGTAACGCAGCTAAAGGAAAACAAGCTTTATTTGTTGAGTTTTACAAAACACAAGGCTCTCAATTTAGATCACCAGATAAGCACTTTCTTTAATTATATATTGTTTCCTTTGTCTGTACCAATTGCTATTGATACAGTGGAATAAAAGAAATGGAGTGTAATATTGTATTAGCACCTCTTTGTCTGTGTACCATTAGACACAATTCTGAAAATGACTCAGTGACAGAGTGATTGTTCATGTTACACAGTGGGTAAGGTTGAATAAAGACACCAATTCATCCAGTTTAACCTGTGTTAGTGTGTGCATGTGTGTGATTACGGCACTACCATTTCCCATATCCCTCTACATTGTGTTGTCTAAGATGCCCATCTAAAGTCACTTTGTTGGCACCATCAACTGTAAAAGGGAGTTTTACATCCTTACTGCTCTGACAGTAAATAACCCCTTATGCAGTTTAAGGTTAAACCATTTCTCATCCAATTTCTTTGAGTGGCCCCTTTCTTTCTAAGCAACCAGTGACTAGTTTTCTCCCTATGCTATTATCACCATTTAGATACAGTATTTGTATATTGTATAGAAAAAAACTCCAAGATCTGAGGACGTGATATGTTGATGACGAAACACGTCATTTTGGAACGCACCTAGGACACGTGACCGGTAGCCGGAAGAATCTCTTGAAACGCACGCGGTGTCGGGATTCCTTAGCTTCCCAGACCAGGTGCACACCGTTAGGGTGCACAACTCATGGTCCATTTTTCATAGTTTGCATGTTCCGTCACTTGTTTTCATGCTTGGCATTTTAATTTTGTGACTGGCTTTTATTTGGATTTTTATCGTTCATTTAATAAAAACCCTTTTTCAATCGGACCTAACTATGAGGCTTCCTTACATTTTCTCCACATAAACTACCCGGAGTCTGCACCCTCCAGGGTGCCATACAGGAGGAATAGAAACCAGGAACCAGGAGAGGAACGAGGGAGATCGTAGGAATTCCTTGATGGAGGAGACCCTTTTGAGCCTGACTGATCCCCCTTGCCGTAGGGCAAGAGGGGATCCACCACCTCTGATGAGTTTTTCTGACACACTCCCCAAGCACACAGTGGGGGTCTTTGATCTTCACCCTCAGCACTCCCCCTGGGAACCGGTTGTGTTTATTTATCTTCAGCCCTGCATGTCACCATTTGTACATCATTGTCAAGCCTAGGTGGACTTGTTGCAGTTTTTTTTTTTGGACACTTTTTAACAGGAATATGTTTGTACCACTGCACAAGCTACTTTTCTTTGCCTGACATTGCCAATATTTGAACTTCTTATAGTTTATGAACATTGCATGATTATATTCATTCAGGCCCAGTATTTAAGTGTGTATTATCCATCTTTCACCAGCCCTTTTGGAACTATTACTTTACTGGTTGTGGTTGTTGATGTCATAAACCTTCCATCAGCCTCTCTAAGGCATTGGAAAAGCGTCACAATTTTTGTGGGATTCCTTTAAAGTTTATGCACACTTACACATTTAATTTATATATATATACAGCTCACTACAATAGATTGTGTTTTGATTTCATATAATTTGTTAATTTTATAGGAGTATGTTTTGCTCACACTCCACTTCTATTGTTTATTTGCAAGCGCTGAATCCTGGGGTGTTATCACCTCTCTTTTTTCTGTTATTTGTATATTGTGATCATATCTCCTCTTAAGTGTCTCTTCTCCAGGGAGAATAAGTTTAATGTTTGTAGTTGTTCCTCATACCGAAGGTCCTTCAGCCTCCTTATCGGCTTTACTGCCCTTCTCTGGACTTTCTCCAGCTCCAGCACCTCCTTCCTGAGGACTAGTGACCAGAACTGAACTGCATACTCAATATGTAGCCGAGCCAGAATCTTGTAAAGAATTATAGTTTTATCTCTTGAGAAAATACTCTTTTAATGCATGTTAATAGTCTGGAAGCCTTACCTGCTGCAGCTTGGCATTGTATGCTATTACTGACCCTGTAATCTATTAGGACTAGAGTTGAGCGAACACCTGGATGTCTGGGTTCGGCGGGTCTGGCCGAACTTGAAAAAAAAGTCTGGGTTCGTGAACCAGACTTAACCCGAACTTTACCCCGATCCTGAACCCCATTGAAGTCAATGGAGACCCAAACTTTTGAGCACTAAAATGGCTCTTAAACAAACATGGAAAGGGCTAGAGGGCTGCAAATGGCAGCAAAATCATCTTAAGAGCGTGGCACGTGCTCTGCAAACAAATGTGGATAGGGAAATAACTTAAAATAACATAAAAAACAGAAAAAAAAATTATCATCTTAAATGATGTAGGAGGAGGACAATGAGGCCCATATGGATTGGAAGGTTGAGAGCGGTAGATATGGTGGTGAAGGTGGAAGCGGCAGTGGAGGAGGAGGACGAGGTAGCCAACGCTGCTTTTGGTTTTTAATTACATTTTTTTTAAATTAGGGTACACTCCAAAAGAGTAAGAAAGATCAAATACAACAATGGCTTGGTAAGGCCGGTATACATATCTATTCTGCACAAGGTACGGACAAGTCCTGTGGGATCCATGCCTGGTTCATTTTAATGAACGTGAGCTTGTCCACATTGGCTCTGGACAGGCGGCTGCGATAACGCCCCCAGCCGTGCTAAATACACATTCAGATAATACACTGGCTGCAGGGCAGGCCAGCACCTCCAAGGCATAAAGGGCAAGCTCAGGCCATGTGCCCAACTTGGAGACCCAGAAGTTGAAGGGGGCAGACCCGCCATTCAGTACATCTAGGCATGTGCACACATACTGCTCCACCATGTTAGTGAAATGCTGCCTCCTGCTAAGACGTTCCATTTCAGCTGGTGGTGCTGCTGCTTGTTGTGGCATGCTGACAAAGCTTTTCCACATTTCGGCCATGCTAACCCTGCCTTCTGAGGTGCTGGCGGTGCCCTGGCAGCGTTGGCGACCTCTTCCTCCTCCTCCCCTGCCTTGGCCTTGTGCTTCCACTGTGCCCCTGCAGTCAGGTGGGAATGCCACCAGCAGCGCGTCTACCAGCGTGCGCTTGTACTTGTGCATTTTCCGATCACGCTCCAGTGAGGGAATTAAGGATGGAACGTTGTTCCTGTAATGGGGATCCAGCAGGATGGCCACCAAGTAATCAGCATAAGTTACTATGTGGGAAACTTGGTGGTCGTTGCGGAGACACTGCAGCATGTAATCGCTCATGTGTGCAAGGCTGCCCAGAGGCAACGAAAAGATGTCCTCTGTGGGAGGTGTATCCTCTGTGTTCTCCGTATCCCCCCAGCCACACACCAGTGATGGCCATGAGCTGGCCTGGGTGCCACCCTGCTGTGAACATGGTTTCATATGCTCCTCCATCTCCTCCTCCTCATCCTCGTCATTCTCCAGAACTGTGCCCCTGCTGGACAATTGTGTCCCTGGCGTTTGTGTGTACAGGAACCCACCCTCAGAGCCACTTGCGAATGACTGCCCTGAAAGCCTTGGAAATTATACCACTTCATCCTCCTCCTCATCCTGTGCCACATCCTCTTCCATCATCGCACAAAGTGTTTTTTCAAGAAGGCATAGAAGTGGGATAGTTAAGCTGAGAACGGCGTCATCGGCACTGGCCATGTTGGTGGAGTACTCGAAACAGCGCAACAAGGCACACAGGTCTCGCATGGTGGCCCAGTTATTGGTGGTGAAGTGGTGCTGTTCTGCAGAGCAACTCACGCATGCTTGCTACAGCTGCAACTCCACTATGGCCTGCTGCTGCTCGCACAGTCTGGCCAGCATGTGCAAGGTGGAGTTCCACCTTGTGGGCACGTCACATATGAGGCGGTGAGCGGGAAGGCCGAAGTTACGCTGCAGTGCTGACAGGCGAGCAGCAGCAGGGTGAGAACGCCGAAAGTGCGCACAGACGGCCCGCACTTTCTGCAGCAGCTCTGACATATCGGGGTAATTTCTAAGGAACCTCTGCACCACCAAATTCAGCACATGCGCCAGGCAAGCGATGTGTGTCAAACCGGCTAGGCCCAGAGCTGCTACGATATTTAGCAGGTTATCGTACACCACCAGGCCGGGCTTGAGGCTTACTGGCAGCAACCACTCATCGGTCTGCTGTTCAATGCCCCTCCACAACTCCTGCGCGGTGTGTGGTTTTCACCCAAACAGGCACGTTTTAAAACTGCCTGCTGTCGTTTACCCCTGGCTGTGCTGAAGTTGGTGGTGAAGGTGTTAGGCTGACCAGAAGAGGAGGCGGTAGAGGATGGGGAAGCGGAGTAGGAGGAGTTAGGAACAGGAGGCAAACTGAAGCACCCTGCAATCCTCTGTGGTGGAAGGACATGCGCCAAACTGCTATCTGCCTCAGGCCCAGCCGCCGCTGCCTTTATCCAGTGTGCTTACTGGTCCACGTATCCGTAGTTAGGTGGACCTTGCCACAGATGGCGTTGCGCAGTGCACACCTGATTTTGTCACCCACTTGGTTGTGCAGGGAAGGGATGGCTCGCCTGGAAAAGTAGTGGCGGCTGGACACGACCTACTATGGGACAGCCACCGCCATAAGGCTTTTAAAACTCTGCGTCTCCCCCAGCCAGAATGAAAGCATTTTCAAGGCCAAGAATTTTGAAATGCTGGCATTCAGGGCCAGGAATCTCAGGTGGGTAAGGGGGTACTTCCTCTTCCGCTCCAGTGTTTGGGATATGGAAAGCTGAATGCTTCCATGGGACATTGTGGAGATGGTTTGTTGGTGACCCAGGTGGTGGTGTTGCTGGTGGATCCTCTGTTTGTGGGGTGGCAGGTGCCACTGTCACTACAGAGGTGGATAAAGAGGCCGAGACTGCAGCAGCAAAAGAGGAAGCAGGAGGAGCCAGAGACCTTTCTTGGTTGTTGAGGTGTGCACTCCACTGCAGCTCGTGCTTTGCACTTAGATGCCTGGTAATGCAGGTTGTGCTCAGGTTGAGAACGTTTATGCCTCGCTTCAGGCTCTGATTGCACAGCGTGCAAACCACTCGTGTCCTGTCATCATCACATTGTCTGAAGAACTGCCATGCTAGGGAATTCCTTTGAGCTGGCTTTGGTGTGCTCGGTCCCTTGCTGCATTGGGCAGTAGCAGGCGTAGTGTCTAGGGCACGGCCGTTCCGCTTTTGCACCCTGCTCCCTCTTCTGCTGTGCTGGTGGCTCTGTGCGACCACCGCCTCTTCTTCTGAACCACTCAGGTCACCTGCATGACTTTCTTAAACAGTTTTTGGTGCCTCAGGTCAAAGGAAATGGGACTTTAAGGGCTCAGTAAAATGGTGTGTTTATTAAAATTATATTGATTTGCTGTTAGCAAAAATTATAATACAAACAAAATAACACAATAGGTGCCAATGGGCTATAGACCCATGTGAGGAGGTGAGAATGGAATGAAAGGTGACAAGGTGAAAATGGTGACTTTTTGAAACTCTGTCTATTTGGGCTCAGAGGTGTGAGCTTGTTGAGAGAGAGTATCTAGTCGAACTTCCGACGCGTTTCGGCATATTAGTATATTGCCTTTATCAAGGAAGCGGGGAGAGTTCACCATATCTGGAAAATATATAGTGAATATATATTGAGATATATGGTATAACACTATTTACAAAAATAGTGAATAATAAGGTAAGCACATACATGTGACTAAGCGGTCAGGTCCCAGGCTTTGGTATTCCCATTGGAATACCTCTCCACCTACTAATTCAGGTATCAGGGATCGAACCCCTTTCTCTCACCTGCATGACTTTCATTCCATGTGGGGTCGAGGACCTCATCGTCCTCCACATCGTCTTCCACGCAGTCTTCACCCCTGCCCTCCTTGTCGGTCTCCACAATTCGGAATTCCACAGTAGTTGGCACCTGTGTTTTGTCGTCATCCGAGACGTGCTGCAATGGTCCTCCCATGTACTCATCTGGAGACATAAGTGGTTGGGCATCGTTGTACTCAATCTCTTCCACTTCTGGGGCAGGGCTAGGTGGATGGCCCTGGGAAACCATGCTAACAGAGTCATCAAAAAGAAGAAGAGACTGCTGCATGACTTGGGGCTCAGACTGCTTGGCTGATTTGCAAGGGGGTGAGGTGAAATATTGATGGACACCGGCTGCAGGTGCCAACTCTGACCTTTCAGCAGAAGACTGGGTGGGAGACAATGTGAAGGAACTGGAGGCACTGTCAGTAACCCAATCTACTATCGCCTGTACTTGTTCTGGCCTCAACATTTGTAGAGGCACAATAGGCCCTGCCAAATACTGCTGCAGGTTCTGTCGCCTACTCGCAGCTGAGAAACGTGTTTCCCCTGTGCGTGTAGCTGGCACAGATCGACCACGTCCTCTCCTTGCAACAGGAGCTCCACCAGCAACACCACGACACAGGCCACGTCCCTTATTTGACCTTCTCCTCATATTTATCGAATTTTGGATCTTCCCCAAAATGGGTTTTTATTGATAAGTGGAATACAACAGTATGCAATGGGTGTATCTCACTGTAGCATATGCAGCCTAGGCCGCAATTAACTTTTTTTTCCCCTAAATGGGTTTTTATTGCAATGCGCAATACAACATTATGCAATGTGTGTATCTCACTGTAACATATGCAGACAGGGCCACAATTAACTTTTTTTTCCCCTAAATGGGTTTTTATTGCAATTCGCAATACAACAGTATGCAATGGGTGTATCTCACTGTAAGATATGCAGACTAAGCCTCAATTAAAATTTTTTTCCCCTAAATGTTTTTTTATTGCAATGCACAATACAACAGTATGCAATGGGTGTATCTCACTGTAACATATGCAGCCTAGGCCGCAATTAACTTTTTTTCCCCCTAAATGGGTTTTTATTGCAATGCGCAATACAACAGTATGCAATGGGTGTATCTCACTGTACCATATGCAGGCTAAGCTGCAATTAACCTTTTTTTCACCTAAATGGGTTTTTATTGCAAAGCGGAATACAACAACAGTATGCAATGGGTGTATCGTACTGTAACATATGAATGAAAATCTGATAAATAATTGTCCCCTTAATTGGTGCTTTTTGAATAGCAGATTTGAAATGCAGTGTCTGTCTAAACACTGTAAGTCACAGTAAAATATGAAGGAAAAAAGTATTTTTCTTTTTTAAATGTAGATTAAGCAGACACATATGCACTGAGATTGCAGGAAATGGCCGCTACACACCGCATGCCTAACAGGTTGGATACTGTTGTTGTTCTATTCCGCTATTGAATAAAAAAAAAACATTTGAATGAAAAACTGAAAAATATTTTTTTTCCCTAAATACTGAAAAATAATTATTTTCCCCTTACATTGGTGCTTTTTGAAGAGCAGGTTAGAAAAGCAGTGTCTGTCTAAACACTGTATGTCAAAGTTAAATATGAAGGAACATTTTTTTTTCTTTTTTAAATGCAGATTAAGCAGACACATATGCACTGAGCTTGTATTAAATGTGAAGCACCGCACGCCGCCCACCTAACAGACTGATAAAAGTTTTTTTTCTCCTTTCCACTCCTCACTGGGCTCAGGTCAGGGCATAAAGATCGTGCACTGCACCCCCACACAATACAATCAATGTAGATCGCTGTCTGATTAAAGAAGATTCTTCCTATTCTTTCCCTCAAAGCAATCTGCAGCCTAACCCTACAATAATCTGCTATCTCTCCCTCCGGGCAAAAAGATTGTGCACTGCACCCCCACACAATCAAATTAATGTAGATCGCTGTCTGATTAAAGAAGATTCTTCCTATGCTTTCCCTAAAAACAATCTCCAGTCTGACCCTACAGTAATCTCCTATCTCTCCCTCAGCAAAAGTTTTAGGAACCTCTCCCTAGTATAGTTTGAGCAGAGTGACGCGCAGCGCTATTTGACTCCAGCTTATATAGACTCTGGGTCACATGCTGCACTGGCCAATAACAGCCATGCCCTTAGTAGGCATGGCTGTGATGGCTTCTAGGGCACACTAGTTAAATGCTTGCTGATTGGCTGCCTTGCACCTGTTGAAACCGCGCCATTAAAACCGCGTCAAAACATCAAATAACATTTCCAAACAACGGACAGTACCCGAACATACAGTGAAATGTTCAGGTCCGTGTCCGGTTAACGAATACCCAAAAGTCCGGTACGAACCCGAACAACACAGTCCGGGTTCGCTTAACCCCAATTAGAACCAAAGATCCTTTTACATCCTCAATTACCCCCGAGGTTCTCCCACTAGAGATTCTCCCCCTTGAGATGCTCCCCCTAGAGATTAGCTTGCATTAATATTTTTATTCTTCAGATACATTACTTAACTCTTTTCACTATTGACCCTCATTTGCCTTGTGGTTGGCTACCCCTTTATCTTTTCAAGGTCTTCTTGTATAGTTAATATATCCTCCTCCAAAGTTAATACCCTGCTTAGTTTTTTATTACCAGTTTTGTATTACCATTTATACCAACTGGTATACAATTTATGAACAAATTAAACAGAACAACTCCAGACTATTCAGAAGATACAGTATTTATCACCAGCCTCTGGATGCACTCTTGGTACCAGATTTCTATGCAGGTACATACACCATAAACAATGCCAACAGACCTAAATTTGTAAGTTAAGCGTTTATAGGGAAAAGTGTCAAATGTTTTGGCAAAATCCAGATATGCCACATCCACAAGCCTTTTCCTACATCCAAGTTACAGCTTACCTCCTCTTTCATATATCCATGTTGGTTACAACTGATGGCAATATTTTTGTCAGCAAATTCTTGCATGTGGTCCTTTATCATCCCCTCTAATAGTTTACATACTATTGATGTTAGACTGTTTGTTTCTAGGTATATATCTCTGCCCTTTAATTGAATATTGGTACTACATTGGCTTTTTACCAATCAACTGGTACTATCACAGTCACTAAGCTGTACTTTAAGGTTAGGAATAATGGTCTGGCTATAGCTTGGCTAAATTTTTTGAGGACTCTTGGGTGCAAGCCATCTGGTTCTGGTGATCTATTACCATTAACCACTTAAGCCCCGGAAGATTTTACCCCCTTCCTGACCAGGGGGTATTTTGCGATTCTGCACTGCGTGACTTTAACGGACAATTGCGCGGTCGTGCGATGCTGTACCTAAACAAATTTGATGTCCTTTTTTTCTCACAAACAGAGCTTTCTTTTGGTGGTATTTGATCACCTGTGCGATTTTTTGATCATGCGCTATAATCAAAAAAAGAGCGACAATTTTGCAAAAATAACAATATTTTTCAAATTTTTTTATATGAAATTCCCCCCCCCCCCCCAAAAAAATGTAAAAATCTAAATTTTTTTAAATTTTTTTCCAATTTGTTTTCTGCTACCTATGTTTGGTAAAAAAAAAAATCACAATAAGCGTATTTTGATTGGTTTGCACAAAAGTTATTGCGTTTACTAACTAAGGGAAAGATTTTTGTCATTTTTGTTGTTTTTTTTTAACGAGTAATGGCGGCGATCTGCGATCACTTTGCCTGGCCGGAGCTGACCACCACAGTATATGTACTTGCGGCGGTCGGCAAACGGTTAAGTTTGTCAAGTCTTTTTTTTTAACATTGACTTTCATTTGCTACAAGGGTACTGTCACGTACCTGATCCGAGGCCGAGATGCAGAGAGGGCTCCCCTTGCAGCTGAGTGCGGCACACCCCTGGGGTTGAGACAGAGGGTGTAGCGCCCACAGAAGCACTGGTTGCCGTCAGGGTCCTGATGGTAGACAGGCAGTCTTTAGTAGAGTGCTGGGCAGGTATACACCGGACAGTTCAAGGAGGAACCAGGAACAACCAGGCAGTAGGTGTAAGACCGGCCGGGGGTCAAACACAGGGCTCGGCAGGAAGCTGCAACAGGTGCAAGCCAAAGGTCTAGCAGGAAGGCCAGAAGCAGACAAGTCCGTGGGAAAGCCAAGATCAGGTACTGGAGGGCAGGTAGACAGGAAGCAAGTCCATGAGCCAAGCCAAGATCAGATAACGGGAGAGCCAAACTGGAGCAGGGATGGTCAGATGAAGCCGAGGGTCAAAGCCAGGAGAGAGAGCAGACAGGTCAGGAACAAGTCAGGTCAAACTGGAATCCAGGAAGTAGCAATGCTCAGGAAACAGGAAGAGCTGAAGACAATCCAGCAATCTGATGGGCTGAGCAGAGTCCTTTTATAGGCCAGTGAATTAGTCTGTGGCCTGAGTCCATTGCGGCCATGGGAAGTACTGGCAAAGTTGCCAGTTGCAACACAGCCATTTCACTGACAATGAGTCTATGGCCTGAGTCAATTGCGGACATTGGAAGTACTGGCGGAGTTGCAAGTTGCAGCATGGCCGTTTCTCTGACAGGTACATTCCATGTTGTGTTACAAACAATACAGTCCTGTTTATTATGCCCCCCGTTTCCTTTGTAAAAACTGAGGAGAAGAATGAATTTAATACCATTGCCTTCTTATTTGTAACCAACTTCCACTGATTATCCATTTTGGAGCCAATTTGCTCTGACTTTGCCATTTTGCCTCTAAAATATTTTTTTAAATATGGGGTATTTTTCTCTTCCGTTAGTTAGCCAATCAGGAGAGAGAGGGGGCACGGCGGAATGGCAGCTCTGTGTCTTAATGGATACATGGAGCTCGGCTCGGGTGCCCTCGTAGCAAGCTGCTTGCTGTGGGGGCACTCAATAGGACAGGAGCTCCAGCCAGGAATCCAAGAATAGGAGGATCTGGGCTGCCCTGTGCAAAACCCCTGCAAAGAGGAGGTAAATATAATATGTTTGTAATTTTAATAGAGAAAAAAACGAGACTTTACAATCACTTTAACTTTCAATCTGTAATGAATCAAAGTGATCAGCCACTATACAACCCACCACTGTGTTGTTTTCTCTTCCTGAGTGGAGAAAAGGATACATTGTATCTCTTTCTCCTTGCTAGAGGTGAAAATTGTGAACAAAAAAAGTGGTATCTCTGCAATCATCAGGCAAATTTATTTTGGGTTGCTCTTTGGTGGTGGGTTATGGTAATATCAAGAAATATACTGTACAGCTAAAAGTAAAAAAAAAAAATGTTTTTTCTTTTACTATTTTGCTGCAGTTTTTCTTTGATAATAAAAGAAATTAGAAGATATGCATTACCGTTTACTACCAAAGGATATCCAAATCTGTAGTGAAAAAACAAGGTATGATTCACCTAAAACAAGTAGTTGCAATAATATGCACAGTTTTACTGACACGTGTCAAAGTGCAAAACTGTGTTCAGGCATTAAAATTTGTTTTACCCTCCAACAGGAAGGGGTTAATATTGAATGTTTTTTGTTAGACTGATCATACGCCATGTTCCTTGTCTCTGTGTATGACACATATATTTTCTGACCTCCATAATGACTAATATGACACAAGGGTGTAATGTGCACAGAAGTCATAGCACAAAAGCATACATTTTATTTCATGTGACCTGCCTTTTATGCTTTTGCCACTAAAATGTCCAGTGACCTTGTTACAATAATTTCTGGTCATAAATTCTTCCTTTCACTGAATGAGCAATTTCTTTTCAATGCAAGCATTCTATTTGCCAGGGGAGCAATCAGCAAAGAGGTTAGCTTGGGTTCTCACTTCATATTTTGCACTGTCCTTAAGAACATGATTAATGTCATCAAATTGGGCATGAACATGTTTGCAGTTTTGATTTTCTTGTTCATTTTTCAATTTTTCAGGTAATTTGATAGCCAATGTCCACTATGAATTGAGTTCAAATTCTGACTTAAATGTTTTTAACATTAAATGAGGGTGAGTTCCGCCAGAAACCAAAAGGCTCCCCCTGGGCACTTGCATACTGAGCCAAAATCTTTTAAAAATTATTTTTCGCATTAATGCTATATCTATTGTCTTCCATTTTTGGGATATTTTTTACATACAAAAGGCATATTCCAATAAAATATGTATCTTTTCAGGCAATGGTATTTGGATGAGAAAAAAGGTTTTAGTGCTAATCGCTAAACCACCTGTGCATAGAAAAAGGGCTTGGTTTTAGTGATGTGTTAGGTGTTTTAATCCCACAGGAGGATTGTGATTCCTACCCTAAGGTAGTAAAATTTGTAAATTTCTAGTCTACAAAATAAAATTTGTAGACTAATTAAATAAATAAATTAAATGGTGCATAAATTCAATATGTGAGCAGCAACGTAGAAAGACGTGAAAATGCCCAAATGAGAATAAATACATTTTATAACTGTGCTCAAACAAAGTAGCATGCAATTATAAAGAATACAATAGTGACCATTAATTAGTGCATAAAAGAAAAAGGAAGAAAGTGATGTTGTGAGTCTTTGATGTGATAAAAAAAAACACTGAGGATATCACAATCTCAATATAAAGAAAAAGTTCTTGTAAATGGAGCCAAAGCTGTTCATGCGGATAAGGTGCACCTCCACCTTGGGACTTTCACCAGGTGTACACACAGCCTGCTTACCAGATGGGACAGACCCCTTAATTACAGGGGGTCAGACCAAGTATTGATTCCCAGATAGATACTCCTATTAAGGCCACTTCCAGAGATCAGCAAACCACCATATGTTCCAGGTAAATAAATCCCCTCTGAGATCCAGCTCCTTGGTTGCTAGGGTATGCTCAGCCCAGGATCAAACTCAATTTATGCATGATACATAGCGAGAGACAACAAAGGGACCACGTGGTTTATTAAACAATAGATATATACTTACTAAGGATTTCTCAAAAAATGTAGCAGGTAAAAGCGTGTTGACCGATTCCAGCAGGGGACAGCGCTTCCGTGTTCCACCTGCGTTCCACAGGGACAGGAAATTGCGTGTCGCACGTCCCGACACGTGTTTCGTCAGCAAGCACTCAATGTCATCGGGGGTCTTGTGATCGCAAACATCGGTTTAGACATTTATACAGGCAGACCGCTCACACAACCAATCCAAGTACATCCTTCTAAGGGACTCATAGGGAACTCATAGAGCTCCCCCTCCACTTATTGCTACGAGAACTGGCTTATTTTATGGAAAACATCAGAAGATGTTTCCTAACAATGTTTTATTATTAAGGCATATTTGTGTTACAAATAAACATTTAATAAAGGATAAACAAATACATATTTACAAATCCTCTGCCAAGGATTTACCCCATATTAAAAAAAAATTTAATATGAGGTAGATCCTTGGCAATAGATTTACAGAGCATTAGGGGTTTTCTAAAGAGAAGGCACTGCAGAAACTGTTTATTTGATTTTATTTGTAAAGTAGAAGACTTATGCTGGCCATACTCTAGTCGAAAAATCGTTTGAACTCGTTTTCAAACAACAAACACTTGGCTGTGGGAGCAAACGATTTTGTCATCATGTAATGACCGAATTTTGATTGATAAATCGTTCAATGGACATAAATGAATCAGTTTTTCATTCATTTTGTCACATATGCCTAGTGCAAACAGCTCCGGCGAGAAACACATTAACCTTTCAATTTAGCGTTCGTTCGGCAGAATGTTCCAAACTGTTCCTTTGATTTTTTTTCAAATTTTTGGGCAGTGTATGTGGTTATCGCTCCGAAATGACATTCATTTTAAAATTGAATGTTAAAAGCAAAAGACAATTTTTGAACAACATTTGTCCATTCATCGAATGTTCAAAGAATTTTTGTACAAATGTTCTACAAACATTCTTGTCCAAAAATCTATGTGTATGGCCAGTATAAGGCTTGTGTGTGTGTAAGCTTGAGCACTTGAGCTCTGTAAACAGGATTTGTTTTCTTTTGAAAAACAGAAAATGATAGCCCAGAAAGTGTGATACTGATCCCAAAGCTTTTTTAGACATTTTTCAATTTGTTGTTCTGGGCAGTTGACTAGAAAAAAAAGTTGACTAGACAATAAATATTTGCAAAAGGGTTATGCCTCATTTTTTCTTAAAGCGGAGTTCCAGCCTCTGGGGTCAATTTGAGCTAAAAATACAGTCAGGGCTAGTACATTCCATAATGGATAGCCTCTGAACTGTCCCGGGTCGACTTACCTGTAAGAAGAAATACTTACCTTGAAAATTTCTTCTCCAGCGCTGCCATCTCAGGTGTGGGCAGTTGAAGCCGCAGCGTCCCTCTTCATGTCCTCTTCCGTGACGTTGGAGTCCCACAATGCACTGTACCGGCCCCGCTCATCACTTCCGGTGCAGGCGCGGCATCCCTGCACAGCTTCTGGGCATGCCCAGAAGCTGTTTAGCAGTGAATGCCGCGCCTGCACCAGAAGTGACGAGCGGGGCCGGTGCAGGCGCATTGGTTCCTGGGAGCGATGGCGTTCAGCTCCCAGGAATCATCGCAAACCGGAAGTGACGGTGCGGGCCGCGGTCGCAGAGGGAGGAAGTGGAAGGAAGGTGAGTATATTTTCTTCTATAATAAGGTAACTGACCAAAAAAAAAAAAATCGCCAGTATCCATTTCTTTATCAGGTTGCCCTCAGCAAGCGGATGGCCCAAAATCGATTTTATCGATTTTGAGGCCGGAACTCCGCTTTAAGCAGTAAATGTAACATTCACCAAACATTCACAGGTGATTTGTCATTTCTTGTAAATTACAACCCATGCCCCAAGAAGATATCTGGTAAATGTCTAATTTATGGCTTTATAAATATGCTTTTTACATCAGTGATACTGTGTTTTCTCTGTGCCGCTTAACATCTAAGAAGCTGCCAAGTCCATTGTGTCCACCACCTGTGCAAGGTACAGCCTAGACCACTTTTGGCTGCAATGAGCATCTGTAAAGTCAAAGCAGTTCGCTCTGCCAAAAAAATGTGACAATTCCTTGTGTTACTAATCAGAGGAAGGAGTCTGCATCTTTGTTCTCCTGTTAGTGCACAAGAAAGCAGGTGCAATTCTAGATGTTTATGAATAGCAGTTCACAGCTCATCACTTTAAGCTGAAGTGTATGAGACAGGAATTAAAGCACTTAAAGCCTCTTGTATGATATTCTAAACAAGTACCAAATCCAGTAACTATGTGATGCATAATGTGCAAATAACGGTGGCACAATGGGTATGTGAATGAATACACACAAATATAAATCCACCTTATAAAACAATGAAAAAGATATATGAAGTCTACTAATGACTCTAGCAAAACTCCACTCAATTATAAACACCTGTAATTGATAAAAATCAGGATAATAAGGAAGCCAAATCAGAGAGCATAACGCGTATAGGTGGGAGGAGCCTAAGCCTGTGACATCATACATCTATTACCCGTATGAGCGTGAAGAGCTGACGGTTTTTGCATGCCTGTTATGCAGATGTTCTTGTGAGTGCTTTTAACCACTTCTGGACCGGAAGATTTCCCCCCTTAATGACCAGCCTATTTTTTGCGATTCGGCACTGCGTTACTTTAACGGACAATTGCGCAGTCATGTGACGCTGTACCAAAATAAAATTGATGTCCTTTTTTTCCCACAGATAGAGCTTTCTTTTGGTGGGATTTGATCACCTGTGTGATTTTTATGTTTTGCGCTAAAAAACAAAAAATAGCGACAATTCTGAATAAAAAACAATATTTTTCACTTTCTGCTATATAACATTCCTAAAACAAAATAAATAAATAATTAAAAATCATTTTTTTTATCATTTTAGGCCAATTTTTATTCTGCTATATATTTTTGGTAAAAAAAAATCCCAATAAACGTATTTTAATTGGTTCACGCAAAAGGTATCATGTCTACAAACTAGGGGAAAGATTTATGTCATTTTTATTTATTTATATATTTTTACTAGTAACGGCGGCGATCTGTGATTTTTAGCGGGACTGCGACATTGCGGCGGACAGATCATACCCCTAACTGACATTTTTGACACTTTTGGGGGGACCAGTGACATTACTACAGTAATCAGTGCTAAAAAATATGCACTGTTACTGTAATAATTACACTGGCAGGGAAGGGGTTAACCCAGGGGTGATCAAAGGGTTAAATGTGAGCCTATGGGGTGTTTTATAACTGTGGGGGGGGGATGGACTTGTGAAATCAATAGAGAGACCTGTGTTCCTAAATAGAAAGAACACAGGAGCTCTGCATTGATTCCCGAGAGAACAACTGTCTGCTGTGTTTACAACAGCAGACTGATGTTCTCTCTTCACGGGGAGTGATCATGGGTGCCCCGCGGGAATCACAGCCACCAGCCCGGTGGATCGGCTTCCCCACTGGCAAGTGGGCGCGTGAACTGCCGTACAGGTGCGGTGACTCGCGGGAACCTGCCGCCGTATATAGGCGGCAGCTGATCGGCAAGTGTTTAATCCTGTTTTTTCTGAAATAAATGTGGGTGAATTGAGAGCACTATGGTGTTTCTGTTCTGTTTCATGATATAACATACTGAGTATCGAGGATCAAAGAGGGAAAGGTGGCAGAAGGATGGGAAGATAAGGAGATCTAGCTGCATTCTCTATAGAATCAGTGTGTTTAAGGCATATTTGACTCTGTAGTAAGGTCAGTTATTTAGGTGAGCGAGCACTTCACCTGCTCATGGTGGGTCACCAGAAGCACTGTGAAGAGAGAAGAATTTTTGTAGTTCACAAGGGGTTTCACTGACTTTTATGAGATTATTATTATATTTTTATTGTTTGGAGTTTTACTATAGTTATTAGTAGACTTCATATATCTATTTCATTGTTTTATAAGGTGGATTTATTTTTGTGTTTATTTATTCACATACCCATTGGGCCACACTTTTTTTACACATTTTTCAAGTCGTTTTGTATGGTGATTGGCTGTGAACACACCAAGATAGTGTTGACTACAACTTAGCCTGGGTTATAAGGCATTATTTGTGTGTGGTTTTTTTTTTCATATTTAGGGTAGTTGCGCTGATTTGTTGAATATCGCTGATTGCCACGTGTGATGAATAAGCCTCATAAAGTAAGCAAAAAAACTTGCTTTAAAGTGGAGTTCCGGCCACATACAACTTTTTCAGATAACTTTTTTAGATAAAAATACCCCCTAATCCTAATCTATCCCTAATTACCCTAACACTAACCCCACATTACAGGTCATTACAGTAAAGAAATAAAGATAAATACTTACCTTTAAAATTGATTGCAGAGCGTGGCCATCTCCGTTGTGGGCGTCTGAAGCCGCTGTGTCCCCTGCTGTGTCTTTCTTCCTGGAACTGGCTACCCAGAATGCCGATCGCAATCTCGCGCATGCGCTGTAGATTACGATCGGCATTCTGAATGGCGGCCAGTCGTTCCTATTGCATCCTGGGATTGATGACGCTCATCTCCAAGGACGCAATGCGAAAGAGGAAGTGACGTCGGCGGCCGTGTCCGCAGAGGAAGGAAGAGGAAGGAAGGTAAGTATATTTGCATTAAAAACAAGGTAAGTGAATAGAAAAAAAAATTGTCATTATCCAATTCTTTTTCAGGTACTTTAAAGCAAGCGGACAAGTAAAAAATCATTTTTAGGGTGGAACTCCACTTTAATTTCCCTGACTGAGCCAAAGTCTCATGTATTTGTGTCTCACACATTACCCCTCCCAGACACTGCAGCACACAGTAATAGGATTTCAGCAATAGGCTGTCAAACTAGAAAGAAATGTACATGACGATATGAGGCCAGGTGCTGATTGACTTGTAAATCAGTAGTGACAATGTTGACAGTCACACTCCCTGCAATATGTTTTCATCTAACTCTAGTACAAGCAGGCACAGCCTACAGGAGAGTGGCAACTCTGCTCTTAATTCAGAAGCAGTGCAGCATCATTGCCACCCGTTTACAGGAAGCTGCATTAGGTGGACAAGGCTGGCAGTAGGATTGAGCTGCATTTATCTGGCCTTGGTTTAAGGCAGCTTTAGTAAACTTTACTAAAGTTCTGGTGCTGAATGATTTGAAGTAATAGGAAGCTGAATATTAAAAAAACAGTCATGGCCATTTTTCAGGCTATTAGGCAAAGGATTGTCAAACAAGTGACATAATGGCTTGATACTGCCCTGGGAAACATGTACTAAAACCAAAAATATTCTATGTGGGGTGGAGCAGTGATTTTACCCACTTGCCTACTGGGCACATATACCACCTTCCTGACCAGACTAATTTTCAGCTTTCAGCACTGTCACACTTTGAATGACATTTTGCACGGTCATGCAACACCTATATTTAATTTTTATAATTTTTTCACACAAATAGTGCTTTCTTTTGCTGGTATTTAATGCTAAACAAACAAAAAAAAGGCCGAAAATTTTTAATAAAACAAAACAAAATGTATTTTTATAGTTTGTTATAAAATGTTTCTCTTTCACTGATGTGCACTGACAGGCTGCACTGATGGGCACTAGTATGCACTAATGAGGCAGCACTGATGGGCACTGATAGGTGGTACTGATGGGCACTGATGAGGCAGCAATGGTGGGCACTGATCAGGAGGCACTGATGAGGCTGCACTGATGGGTGGCACTGATAGGCACTGATAGGTGGCTCTGATAGGCAGCACTGATATGCACTGGTAGGCGACACAGTTGGGCAGCACTGATAAGTGACACTGATGATGAGGCACTAATGGGCACTGATTGGCAGCACTAATGGGCACTTATAGGTGGCACTGGTGGGCACTGATTAGCAGTAGTAATGGGCATTGATAGATAGCACCGGTGTGCTCTGATTAGCAGCAATGGTGGGCACTGATAAGTAGCACTGATTGGCAGTGTTGGGATGATGTCCCTGTAAAAGAAGCTGGTTAATGGCTTTCTTCTTTTTTCCTCAAGCTGTCAGCGTGAGGGAAAAAAAAAAAAGCAAATAACCAGCTTCTGTTTACTTCCGTGATGAGCTGTCATTGGCTGTCAGTTGATCGTGTGGTAAAGGGCTGCTGTAATTGGCCCTTTACCCTGATATGTGCTCAGCCAAGTCTGAAGGACTCTGCAATCTCTGAGTGTACCACCCACGTGCTTCAGTTGGTGAGTGAGCTGCATGAGCACAGGAGGACATTCCCAGCATTTTAAGCCTGCGCTGTAACCGTCTATAGCGCGGGCAGGAAGGGGTTAATAACGCTTAAAGGACAACATTCAAATGTAAAGTTAATTTTAATAACATGGCTAGGAGATGCTCAGAACCTGCTGCATGTTTTTGGTAAAAAAAATTGAATAAGCGTATATTGATTGGTTTGTGCAAAAGTTATAGCTTCTACAAACGATGGGATATTTTTATGGAATTTTTTTTTTTACCTTTTCTGGTAATGGCAGTGATCAGCGACTTATAGCAGGACTGCAAATTTCGGCGGACAAGTCAAAGACTAAGGGGCTAATTCACTAAGAACAAGGAGAAGAAATAGTCATTCTACATTTAATTACTCCCAATTAAACACTTGAGACCTCAACTAAAGTAAGTTTGTGACTAATTTTCTAGTCTGGGCATGCTCTAAAAACAGGATGAATTTATCTCTTCTCAGACTTTCAAGCATATTTCTGCTTTCACAACAATATTTCAAGAAATGTAAAAGCAGATAATCTCCAAACAACATACCACATGTTTAGGAACCATTTAATCTATGAAATTAAGCTTTAAATAATAATTCCATGTGCAATTCACCAATATGAGTAAATATTCACTGCGTGCTATAGTGAACACCGTTTCTGACTAGTTTTAGCCATTTGTGACCATTTGTTCACCCATTAGCCAACTAGGTGCTATAGTAAATTAGGCCCGAAGTGACACTTTGAAACTTTTTTGTGGACCAGTGATACCAATAGTGATCAGTGCTAAAAAAATATGCACTGTCACTGTACTAATGACACTGACAGGGAAGGGGTTAACATAAGAGATGATAAAAGGGTTAAATGTGTCCCTAGCGGTTGCTTTCTAACTGTGGGGGGTGTGCTTTAACTTTGGAAAGGAAGAGATCTGTGTTCCTGCTTGTCATAAACACCGGATCTCTGTTTTCCCTACTAACAGAAGGGTGGTCTGCCTTGTTTACATAGACAGACTGCCATTCTGTCTCTGTTGGGAACGATCGGCGGGTCTCAACAGACCTCAAGTCCACCAGACCCCCTAAATTGGCTCGCCCTTTATCCAATAATAGTGGGAACAGGCCGTCGGTGGGGCGCGTGTGCACCACAGACCTGGAAATGCAGAATCATGTACCTGTACATGATTTTGCACACAGGAGCCCCTGCCCCGCAGTAAATGTATGTGGGGCAGTCAGGAAAAAGTTAAATTGCAAGCAAATGCCAGTGCCTGGCTGGTTTGTTCTCTTTGAAAACAGACAGAATTTTTCTCCTAGATGAGGGTCTGGTATAGATATCAAATACAAAGATAACGTCTTTAACATGGGGGGTACCTTGCCATGATGATAAAGACAAGGGCCTCTTTCCCACATACTTCTACTTACTTCCACTTACATGTAAATCAGTAAACAATTTTGACCAGTAAATAGACACACTGACACAGTTTTTGTACAAGTACTGTATTAAAAAAAAAAGGTCTCACAATATAAATTAATTGCCAGTCATGTTGTCCAATGATGCAGATTCATGTTAATCATGATGAATGACACCTGCTGACTCGTCGAATGAAAAAACTTGATGACCAGTAGCTCGATCAGCTTACATCACTATTTTTCCACAAATAACATCTTTGGGTCCACACACACACACACACACACACACACACACACACACACACACACACATGGAAAAATTCACTCAGTTGTTTTGTTTGCTTCTTTAAACCCTATATTTTGGCATTTAGTCTTTTTTCAATACGTTATATAATATTTAATGGATAATGTAAGTGCAATACTTTTTAATTGAATAAAGTTTTTGGGGTAATGCACCATGGGTTGTTCCTTTTTGTTCCAATATTTGGGAATCAAGTTAAAGGAACATAGAAAACCACCAAAGATCACCGACAAGGGACCTGAGCGTTGACCCATTGTGACAGACTGGGGGAGACCCTTATGCCCCATACACACGTGCAGATTATCTGCAGACTTTTGTCTGCAGACTTTCCTTTTCTATGTAGTGCAAGGGCCTGCCGGATTGCATACAAATTGAAAGTGTTTAGGTTTGACCTCATATTATATGGTTTTGGTAAGTCTGCAGACAAAAGTCTGCAGATAATCTGCACGTGTGTATGGGGCATAAAAGGGGCAGATATAAGCTTCAGAACGGCATCCATCTGATAAGAGGCTATTTTGGTATCTCTTCCACGGAGTGTGAAGAAGCGCACTATACCTCCTACTGCACAGGAAGTCATTACTCTTGGGTGTGGCTGTTTTTGCCCTTATATTTCCACCTGATGGTAAGAAGTAAACCCTAAAGGTGATGGAATTCATGATATAGGAATCAGACACGTTTTGTTTTGGAATATTCACCATGCAACTTCATTTCATCACTTGAAGACATCAGTGCTTTTAGTTTATCCAGAACCTTAGGGTTTTGGACATTTAATTTGGGACACTATTCACTGGACTTTTATCACACCCCTTTTTTTGGGGCATTTCACGTATATATGTTTCATTTGTTTGCGGGAATCACTATAGTAAATGCTTTACTATATTGTGAGATCTGTGCACATTGTGTTATTGGTTCTATTGTTTGTTAATACACCCTTTTGGGGGTATTTTACAGTCACCTTTTTAAATTTTTTGTAGGAAGCACCTGTGTTACACACATTTTTATATTGTTTTATCACTATCACAGGCTGTTATGCTTGTGGTCTTTATCACTTAAGAGTGATAGTATTTAAGTTTAGCGCACCAGACTATCTTATTTTCTCATATATAATATATACATTTTATATATGCTGCTTGTCTTGCTGTGTTTCCAGGTAGCACTACTACCACCATATGAGATGACCGAGACAGAGTGACCTAGTAACTGTACACTTGAATGCACAAGTCTACTTAGTTTGATGCAGCTCCTGGGTATATCCACTCTCAGGGCCTCATTCCCCAGAACCAACATCATTCAGCGTGCTTGGTTATTTTTTCTCTAACTGTAGGTGATCTGGAAGGTTTTTGTGTCTGCTCCCTCCTGCAGTCAGTTCAGCTTAACTTACTCTGTATGGGCAGCCACAGGTCTTTTTCTCAGATTGCAGTAGATCTTTCTAAAAATCAAATTTTCACCACATCAGTCCTTCTGGACCAAATTCCAGCTGGTAAAGGTCTTTCAACAGTTAACTCTTAAAAGCACTCCAAGATAAATAGGAATTCTCAGACCAGGGCTCTTTTTGGACAGAACCCAGAGAAGAGCCACATAACAAAACAGCAAATATACCCTGGACCCTTCCCCCAGATCTCACCACAGGGCTAACCTAACAATCACTGGTTAGGGAATAAAGAATGTTCAAGTTACTTGAGTTATATATACACTGCTCAAAACAATTTCTTAACAATTTTTTATTCAGCATATAGCATTAAGTCAATCACACTCCTGGAATATTGACCTGGTCAGTTAACTTCTTAAGCCCCGGAAGATTTTACCCCCTTCCTGACCAGGGCCTATTTTGCGATTCGGCACTGCATGACTTTAACGGACAATTGCGCGGTCATGCGACACTGTACCCAAATTAAATTGACGTCCTTTTTTTCCCACAAACAGAGCTTTCTTTTGGTGGTATTTGATTACCTGTGCGATTTTTTGATCATGCGCTATAAACAAAAAAAGAGCGTAAATTTTGCAAAAATAACAATATTTTTCACATTTTTTTATATGAAATTCCCCCCAAAAAATGTAAAAATCACATTTTTTAACATTTTAGGCCAATTTGTTTTATGCTACATATGTTTGGTAAAAAAAAATCACAAAAAGCGTATTTTGATTGGTTTGCGCAAAAGTTATTGCGTTTACTAACTAAGGGAAAGATTTTTGTCATTTTTGTTGTTTTTTTTTTAACGAGTAATAGTGGCGATCTGCAATTTATTTTGCAGGACCGCGACATTGCGGCAGACAGATCGGACCCCTGACTGACATTTTTTACACTTTTGGGGTTACCAGTGACATTACTACAGTAATCAGTGCTATACATATGCACTGTTACTGTAAAAATGACACTGGCAGTGAAGGGGTTCATTTTTTTTTGAGAGGGAGGGGTTAAGTGTGTCCCTAGGGGCATGTTTCTAACTGTGATTGGTTGTGGCGTGAGGTGTAAGAACAGTGATCAACGGTCCTACATAGCAGAACCGTATGATCACTATTCTTACACAGGGGAGAATGACAGGCGGCTTTGTTTACACTAGCCACCTGCCTTTCTCCCGCTGTAACGGACGATCGCGAGTGCCCGGCAAACATTGGGTCCGCCGGGCACACGCGCGGGGGGGGGGGTCCGTGACCGAGCGGGAGCGTGCCTCCGGCTGCGCACGCTCTCTCCCCAGAGCCTCACAGGCCCTACGTCGCTTTGCCTGTGAGGGGCTGACTGCCACCGTATATAGTCGGGCGGCAGTCGGCAAGTGGTTAAGTAGCAGAGGGGGTTGTTAATCTGTTTCAGCTGCTTTGGTGTTTATTTAATTAACAACAGGTGCACTAGATGGGCAACAATGAGGTGACCCCCAAATGGATTTACAGGTGAAGGCCCCTGACATTTATTTCTCTACTCATCTTTTCTGACTGTTTTTTACTAGTTTTGATATTGGCTAGGGTCAATGTCACTACTGGTAGCATGAGGCGATACCTGGACCCTATGAAGTTGCACAGACAGTCCAACTCCTCCAGGATGGCACATCAATACGTGCCATTGCCAGAAGGTTTGCTGTGTTCCCCAGCACAGTCTCAAGACCATGGAGGAGATTCCAGGAAACATGCAGTTACTTTAGGAGAGCTGGACAGGGCCATAGAAAGTCCTTAACCCATCAGCAGGACCAGTATCTGCTCCTTTGTGCAAGGAGGAACAGGATGAACACTGATAAAGCCCTATAAAATGACTTCCAGCAGGCCACTTATGTGAATGTCTCTGACCATACAATCAGAAACAGACTTCATGAGGGTGGCCTGAGGGCCCAACATCCTCTAGTGGGCCCTGTGCTCACTGCCCAGCACCATGGAGCTCGATTGGCATTTGCCATTAAACACCAGAATTGGCAGGTCTGCCACTGGCGCCCTGTGCTTTTTACAGATGAGAGCAGGTTCACCCTGAGCACATGTAACAGACATGAAAAGGTCTGGAGAAGCTGTACAGAATGTTATGCTGCCTGTAACATCATTCAGCATGACTGGTTTGGTGGTGTGTCCTGTGATGGTCTGGGGAGACATATCCATGGAGAGACCCATAGACCTCGACAGGCTAGACAATGACACCCTGACTGTCATTAGGTATCAAGATTGAATATTTGGACCCATTATTAGACCCTATGCTGGTGCAGTAGGTCCTAGGTTCCTCCTAATGCACAATAATGCCCAGTCTCATGTGGTGAGAGTACGCAGCCAGTTCCCGGAGGATGATGGAATTGACACCACTAAATGGCCCCCACACTCGCCTGACCCAAATCCAATAGAACACTCTGGGACATTATGTTTCGGTCCATCCAAAGCTGCCAGGTTGCACCTCAGTCTTTTCAGGAGCTCCGTGATGCCCTGATCCTGATCTGGGAGGAAATACCCCAGGACACTATCCGTCATCTCATTATGAGCATCCCCCAATGTTGTCAAGCATGCATTCAGCAAAATGGACTAGCCGGCTGCATCATTTTTTCACTTTGATTTTTGGGGCATCTTTGAATTCAGCCCTCTTTAGTTTGATCATTTTAATTTCCATTAAACAATGTGGCATCCTTTTGTTCCTAACACATTACCCAGTCCATATCAGTATAAATATCTAGCATGATATTTTTCCCCATGGAGATCTGATGTTTTTTTTTTATCAAGTGTTCCTTTCGTTTTTTTGATCGGTATATATATATACAGTATATATATATATATATATATATATATATATATATATATATATATATATGAGGCTGGATCTTGAAGGGAAAGTTTTCTTGTCTGGCATTGGCTTGAGTGTAATAGCGAAGGTTATTATTTTGTAACCTTTGTTTTTGCAGTCAGTAATAAAACTCAAGAATTTCTTATAAATATTACCTATTTGTTCTAAATTTGACAAAGAAAGCCAGTGTTTTTTTAACCTTTTCCTCATTTTTGGCTAATGTGAATTATAAAATGTTTTTAGGCTCATGTTGAGTGTAAATGTAAAGCATCAATCAGTTTCTGACATTCAGAAATTCGTACCTCTATTATTGTTTGCATGTACTCATCTCATTGCATTGCCATCCGCAAAGAAAGATATATTTAGATGACAATAAATTATATTTTACAAATAAAGCACAGGAAATGAGATACAATTTTATTTACTTTTTTGTCCTTTATTATTCCAGATGGTGCACTCTGTAATGTAATATTTGTTATTAATAGAATAATTTGCCTGTAACACCAGATCCAATTTAGAAAGTCATGCACTGTGAAGATTGCATTGTTTAATTAAATGTAGACTCTGGTTAAACATCAGATTTTACATTAAACAATTACTTAAGGGTATAGTCTACATACTGAGCTCTTCAAATAATTATTGTTTAGATTTTTTTAAAATATACTTTGTAATAAATCTGAATAGACTGAATAGACTGTAATGGTAATGTTAATAACACATCACAGGAAGCACCCTCATGGTTAACAGAAAACAGTATCAGAACTAGACTTAAAAAACTTAACATAAATAAGTCACTGGGACCAGATGGCTTACACCTGAGAGTCCTTAAGGAATCCAGCCAGGTGATAGCCAGACCATTGTTTCTAATTTTTATGGACAGTCTACTGACAGGAATAGCATCAGCTGACTGGAAAAAAGCCAAAGTGGTACCAATATTTTAAAAAGGGCCGAGATATATCCCTGGGAACTACAGGCCAGTTAGCCTAACATCAATAGTCGGCAGGCTATTGGAGGGGATGACAAGGGACTATATACAAGATTTTAGTAATAAGAACAGTATCATTAGTAGTATTCAGCATGGATTCATGAAGAACCGTTCTTGACGGACCAATCTATTAACCTTCTATGAAGAAGTGGGCTGCCATCTAGATAAAAAAAGGCCTGTGTATGTGGTGTATCTGCACTTTGCAAAGGCATTTGATGCAGTTCCCCAAGAACGTTTACTGTACAAACTAAGGTACATAGATATCGACCATAGGGTACCTGGATTGAAAACTGGCTTCAGGGGCGAGTCCAGAGGGTGGTGATAAATGGGGAGTACTCAGAATAGTCTGGTGTGGAAAGTGGGTCCCCTAAGGATCTGTCCTGGGACCAATCCTGTTTAATTTACTCATAAATGATCTGGAGGATGGGATAAACAGCTCAATCTCAGTATTTGTGGACAATACTAAATTAAGCAGGACAATAACTTCTACACAGAATGTGGAAACCTTACAAGAAGACCTGAACAAAATAATGGGGTGGGCATCTACATGGCAAATGAGGTTCAATGTTGGAAAATGTAAGATAATGCATTTGGGTGCCAGAAATACGAACGTAGTTACTCACTAAGGGGAGAACCTTTGGGGGAATCTAAGATGGAAAAGTACCTGGGGGTCCTAGTATACAACAAGCTCAGCAATGGTATGCAATGCCAAGCTGCTGCAAGCAAAACCAACAGAATACTGGCTTGTTTAAAAAAGGGGATTCTTTCAAGAGATAAAACGGTAATTCTCCTACTCTACAAGAATATGGTCCTGCTGCATCTCGAGTGTGCCATCCAGTTCTGGGCGTTGGTCCTCAGGAAGGATGTGCTGGAACTGGAGAAAGTCCAGAGAAGGGCAACAAAGCTAATAAAGGGAATGGAGGACTTCCGCTATGGGGAAAGCCTACAAACATTGAACTTATACTGTCTGGAGAGGAGACACTTGAGAGGGGATATAATATCAATGTACAAATACCGTACTGAGGACCTTAGCATTGGGAACAAACTTTTCAGCGAAATGGAATATAAAAAGACACAAGGCCGTTCACTAAAATTAAAAAAGGAGTGGTTTAACCTT
The DNA here is from genome assembly GCF_965119305.1 of Pelophylax lessonae. NCBI lineage: Eukaryota > Metazoa > Chordata > Amphibia > Anura > Ranidae > Pelophylax > Pelophylax lessonae. The sequence continues at coordinate 276,259,793 of NC_138770.1, forward strand.
AAACTGCATAAAGGGTTCTTTACCTTTAGAGCAGTAGGGATGTGGAATTCTCTTCCACAAGCAGTGGTATCAGCAGGGAGCATCGATAGTTTAAAAAACTTAACGACCACAACATACAGGGGTATACAATGTACTTTTGACAGCAAACACACACACACACACATCATAGGTTGAACTGGATGGACTGGTGTCTTTTTTAATCCTCACTAACTATGTAACTATGTAATAGATAATTCAACAGAAAGAGTAGTAAAATGTCCATGATAGGTAGGACAAGCAAAGCCCCAAGGTGTTAATGAAGAAAGTCAGAAACTATAGCAGGGAAATCTTGGTCCTAGAGTTGGTCTTTTTAACTCCACCTCTACTGTAAGTGAAGCATCCCATAGCTTTTAGATGGACTAAGGCATGAACTCTAATTTACCAACATGCTGATTGATGATATGAACACTTAAAATGCACACAAATACACAATCCACCAACACTCCTGATGCTTCTAGTCGGTAAGCTCTGCTCTCCTGCAAAGGCAGGCTCTCATAGACCACACACTCTAACATTATAAAGGTTAGCTAAACTGAACACTTTGGATTTGTGTGTACTTTAGTACTATTAAAAACCACAAGCAGGTTTTGATTTTGCCAAAGCTTTCAACACTCATTAATGCACATAAAAATCCATAACAGTGATTAATGGTTTTCACTGTCATTGCCATACACATAAAGGCCAAACATGCTTATTATCTTTTGTAAAGCCTAAGTACAGCCAATTTATTTTTTGTACAGAGAAAAGGTTTTTGTCGCTGTTTATGTCCCAAACTGTGGAAATTAGCTTTAGCTTCCTTCTTTATTTAGGGGAAATGTGATGGGATGTCCCTGATGGGGACAGAGAGAGCAAAAAAAGGGAGGCTGGAATATAAATCAATTTTTTGTGTGTGTCACTGGAACAGGAAGTGGGAAAAAATATTTCCCTAATAAGTGCTCAAGTAGCAATGAAAACGGGACAGAAGTTCTGATTTATATCCACTAAATCGAAGACAAAGTTGTCTGGAGTTGGGCTTTAATCTCTCTAGTGACCAAGATTTTGCAGTAAGTTTTATAATTATGTTTGGAAAAGTATATAAGTTATGAGTTGTTGAGGGAGGAAGGGAAGCTTTGCCTAATCAGCCTCTGCTATGTGAATATCCTAAACAGGATTTTGCACATTTTAGTATGATGATGTTAAAATCTTGCATCATCAAATTTCAACCCATTTAATTGCTAGTGATCATGACACCTATATCTTCTAGTGTCTTTCTCTTGCTATCACCAGATATATACATTATGCACCCTCCCTCACAGCCTTTCTGCTGTCCCTCAAGCAATATACCTCTTCAAGGTTTAACAAATAATGTGCATTGTATTAGTTAAAAATTAGAACAAGATGTCAGACTAAGCTGTTCTAAGTAAACAATCCATAAACTTTATGAACATACTTTAAAGCGGAGTTCCGGGCACAGAAATGATTTTTTGCTGAACATACCCCCGGGACAGTCAGGGCTAGCACATTCCACAATGGCTAGCCTCTGATCTGTCCCGGTTCGCACTTACCTTTTAGAAGAAATACTTACTTTGAAAATTTCTTCCACAGCGTTTCCATCTCTGTTGTGGGCAGCTGAAGCCGGCGCGGTCCTCTTCTCTGTCTTCTTCCGCATCTTCGTGTCCCAGAATGCACTGCACCGGCCCCTCTCGTCACTTCCGGTGTGGCGCCGCATTCCTAAACAGCTTCTGGGCATGCCCAGAAGCTGTTTAGCAGGGGAATGCGGCGTCGCCCGGAAATGACGAGCAGGGCCAGTGCCGTCGCATTGATTCCTGGGAGCTATGACGTTTAGCTCCCAGGAATCATCGCGAGGCAGAAAGTGACGGGGTGAGCCTCGGCGCTGGAGGAGGAAGCAGTCATAGGTGAGTATTTACGATCTTCAATAAAAAGGTGAGTAAACAAAAAAAATAAAAATAACTATCCAATTCCTTTTCAGGTGAGCTCTACCTAGCGGAGGGGCACAAAAAAAAAATCGTTTTTGTGCCCGGAACTCCGCTTTAAAGCAAAAGTAAACCTATAGATTTAACAGGTTCAGAAAACAGTTACATTTCCGACAAATGCCGGAAAAGTACCTGTCACATTGGTTGTGCTCTCAACCAAACTGTCAAACCATCAATGACTGGTGTCGTAACTGATCACTTGTGCACAGTCAAGGCAGTTGAAGATTAAACAGAGGCCAAGATGGCAACTTCTATGGCTGAACACAATAGGAGGGTTTACTTCCACTTATATAATATATCTATTGTTAAACTGCCTGAATTTGTGAAGGAAAGATCTAAAGCTTTACTTGGGGGGGATTTATCTACATCATTCTCTTCACATTGGAGCACTGCAAGTTGAGGTTCCACAGATTAAAGGGCCATACACACTATAGGATTTTCTGAAGACTTTTTCCTTTAGACTTACCAAAACCATATAATACGAGGTCAAACCTAAACACTTTCAATTTGTATGCAATCTGGCAGGCCCTTGCACTACATAGAAAAGGTAAATCTGAAGGAAATCTAACCACAAAAGTTGGATAGTGTGTATCCAGCTTTAACCACTTAAGCCCCGGAGGATTTGGCTGCTAAAAGACCAGGGGGTTTTTGCGATTTTTTACTGCGTGAATTTAACGGACAATTGCGCGGTCGTGCGACCCTGTACCTAAACGAATTTGACGTCCTTTTTTTCCCACGAACAGAGCTTTCTTTTGGTGGTATTTGATCACCTGTGCAATTTTTTGATCATGCGCTATAAACAAAAAAAGAGCGTAAATTTTGCAAAAATAACAATATTTTTCACATTTTTTTATATGAAATTCCCCACCAAAAAAATGTAAAAATCAAAATTTTTTAACATTTTCGGCCAATTTGTTTTATGCTACATATGTTTGGTAAAAAAAATCGCAAAAAGCGTATTTTGATTGGTTTGCGCAAAAGTTATCGCGTTTACTAACAAAGGGAAAGATTTTTGTCATTTTTGGTGTTTTTTTTTAACGCGTAATGGCGGCGATCTGCGATTTTTTTTCCGGTACTGCGACATTGCGGCGGACAGATCGAACCCTTGACTGACATTTTTGACACTTTTGGGGTTATCAGTGACATTACTGCTATACATATGCACTGTTACTGCAAAAATGACACTGGCAGGGAAGGGGTTAACTGTATTGGAGAGGGAGGGGTTAAGTGTGTCCTAGGGGCGTGATTCTAACTGTATAGGGATAGGTCTACTAGTGTAAAAACAAAGATCAACGGTCCTACATAGTAGAACCGTCTGATCTTCATTTTTACACCAGGGAGAATGACGGGCGGCTTGTTTACATAAGCCGCTCTGCCTTTCTCCCTTCATCGGAGCGATCGTAGTGTGACCGGCGGACATCGGGTCCGCCGGTCACACGCACTGACTTGTCAGTGAACGAGCCGCGGCGGGCGCGCGCCCGCCCGCAATTGGCTCTCAAGTCAGTGGCAGGCGAGTGATGTACCCATACGTCACTCTGCCTGGCCGGGGCTGACCGCCGCAGTATATAGTCGTGCGGCGGTCAGCAACCGGTTAAGGGACATACACACTATAAGATTTTCTGAAGACGTTTTCCTTCAGATTTACCTTTTCTATGTAGTGCAAAGGCCTGCCAGATTGCATACAAATTGAAAGTGTTTAGGTTTGACCTCGTATTATATGGTTTTGGTAAATCTAAAGGAAAAAGTCTTCAGAAAATCTTATAGTGTGTATGGCCCATCAGTCTGTCATGCTCCCAACTTTGTGGGAACAGTTTGGGGATGGCCCTTCCTGTTCCAACACGACTGCGCACCAGTGAACAAACAAGGTCCAAAAAGACATGGATGAGGAAGTTTGGGGTGGAAGAACTTGACTGGCCTGCACAGATCCCTGACTTCAACCTGATAAAACACCTCTGGGATGAATTAAAGCGGAGACTGCAAACCAGGCCTTCTCATCCACATCAGTGCCTGACCTCACAAATGCACTTCTGGAAAAATGGTCAAACATTCCCATAGACACACATCTAAACCTTGTGGACAGCCTTCCCAGGGGAGTTGAAGCTGTTATAGCTGTAAAGGGTGGGCCAACTCAGTATTGAACCCCACAGACTAAGACTGGGATGCCATTAAAGTTCATGTGCGTGCCAATACTTTTGGTAATAATTTGGTGTTTATATGCATATATATATATGTATATATATATATATATATGTATATGTACTGTATGTTGTTGTTTTTTTCCTTTTTTCCGCCTTTGTTTTGACTAATGTTTTTCTAGGATATTATCTTACTTTTAAAAAAGACTACAGATACATCAAATAATGTAAATGTTCCCAGAATGAAACAAGTGGTGGTAATCAGAAACAGCTTCAGGGTTAACTGTACACGTTTACCTAAAATCCATCATTCTGGACACACATGGATTGATTTTCTTATTCCAATATCGTGTGTGTTACTAGATGAAATCTAAATGCAGTGTAATCTGAACTGCAGCAATATTCTGTTTTCAAGTGAACATTCCATCTCTGTATTCTGTGTTAGCTCCAGTAACCATTTGGGAGTAAAAATTTTGTTTAATCAGTTGGATTTGTCTTTCTCCCTAACATTTTTCTTTTACCTACTATTTGCTTGATCACATTTTCAGGTTTGTAAAGAATATTTACTGATTTCATGTGTACAAAATAAGTTTGGCATTACACTTTGAATTTTGAGTATATACAGCCAACTGTATCCTGCTACTCATTCTTTTTTATTTATTGATAGTCAAGACGATTTTGTCTTTATTATGTTAACATTATGGATACTAAAAACGCATCATCTAGATATAATTTCTGTTGGGTAACTAGATAATAGTCTGTGTTTTCTTAAATTTTGAGCCACATACTGTTTCAGGATAAATGACATCTGTGATAACATCAAGCTATATATAGATACAGAAATCTGACATCTGCTGTTCTTCTATCTTTATACAAGCGTTTCAGATGGACAGTACCAATAAAATATTTATATGCCACAAGGGAGTTACTGGTAACCTACAGATCTCCAATCTCTAGCACTAGTTTCACTGTAAATACTGGCTTGTGTTCATTTTCATTATGTTTTTCGCTGGGGCAACTTGGAGAAGAAGACCTAACGTTATTTCTTACATGAGCATATTGAAATGGTTTAGCAAACACCCCA